>NW_025541516.1:12500-40000 GCF_017591435.1 Portunus trituberculatus | reverse complement strand
ATAATAAGCATCAGTTCTCTCAATTATATTGCCAGCAAAACCAAGTGTAGTGTGTGTACTGGAGCATCAGTTCTCTCAATGATTTTGCTGGCAATATCATTAAGAGAACTGATGCTTATTATTCCACTTTCACGACTTGTTGGTGTTAGAACAGGTAATTTATTAGCTACTAGCCTCTTCCTCAATGCACCAGAACTCTCAGATTCAACATTGTCCAAGAAACTATTGCTGAACTGGACGAGGAAGCAACAGCTGGTGGTGGTGGTGGTGGTGGAAGGAGACTCGATTCTCTCCTCACTTCTCTCGTTTGCTTTCAGTGGATTGTAGATAGAAGCAATCCTGGACATGCTCGCACGTCTGTTTAGTTTTGTACGCGATAATTTAGGCATTTTGTAGGTAAATAACACGAGAAATACAATGTAATCACAAGCGTCACATGCGTGTACCTCCCTCACGGATCACGGTCAAGCCAGCGTCCCTCACTCTCAGACAAGCCCAACGTATCGTACACCAACCAGAATAACTTTGGGTTTCTATACAGCAAGAAACAAAACGAAAAAAAAAAATGAAAAGAAATTTTTCACTATATGATATGGCAACACTCCCAGTCAGCTGATCCATTTAAATTCCCCGCTGGGCATTTAAATGTTCGCAAAATCCAAAATAAACACGCGTCTGGCAACGCCAATGCATCTAGATATACTATAATGTCGAAAACTGAAATTGACTTTTCTAACGATTTTTACGTGTCTGAAGTCTTAAGATAAACTGCCTTGAAACCCTGGAGAAAAGAACGCTGGGAGTGGATGTGCGCATTTGACAGGAGAAAAGGCGACTAACTGGAGAGAGGCTTTACAGATGCAGTGAAAGAAGACACGCTTGCTTGAAGTGAGTCTGAGTGAAGAGAGCGGAGAGGACCCAACACTCTGAAAAAAGGGTGATGTGTTTGATGACCCCTAAGAAAAAGACTGTCAGCAGATCAGAGGACTTCAGATTGAGGGAAGACACAAAAGACAATAAAAAGAAAGTGTAAAACGTTGCTTGATTTCTTAGCACAGTGTCTGGCTGGCTAAATAAACAATACAGGTAAAGATATTGTATGTAAGAAGGAAAGTACTTGTATAGGTAAATAGGTGGATACATGTATAGGTACGCGGGTGGATGAGTGAGCCAGTAGAAGAGTAAGTGGACAGTAAGTTCGAGCGATGGCAAGATATGTGGATAAGCAGGTGGCTGAATGAATGGCAAGTGGGTGAGTGAGTGCAAAGGTAGATAGGTTGACTAGATGGGTGAATGGATGGATGTACAACTGGATAGCTTGGCAAACAACATATTTCAGGTAGAAATTAATGGTTACCTGGGAACAGTGCACGGTTGAAAGTTGAAATGGGACCACTGATGAATATAATGAGTAACAAAACAAAACTGTGAGGAATTTATTACCAGTCAGTGTTTCATGCTTCATAACTAATGGTGTAGTATCAGTTGTGTCTAATACATAACTGTGGATATTAACAAGGGTTGGGAATACAAGAAGCAAGCCATGTTTGTGTTATTGCAAAAATAGCAGTGTTATTGTCAAGAAGGTCATTAATGTGGTGTATTTTATTAAAGCAAACAATTAACAATAGCAACAGCACACTGAAGAATTATATATGAATTCTTTTAGAAATGGAAATTAGAGAAAATTTGCTTGTTGAGAAGGTATAATATAATGCATGGATGGGGGAGGATAGACCCATGGGAGTGAGGCATGTTGATGGTGAACAGGTAGAGTCATCCTTTAACCATCCACTGGTTACAAACTCGGAAGTGAAAACAGTTATCATTAGATACAGCTGACAGTGACAGCACCTACGTATAATTGGCTAATCTCGCGGAGGGACGCTTCTCAAGATTGCAAGGAAGCAAGGCATCAACTTCCCTTCACATGTTAATATTACTGCACCAAGAATGTCGAGATTTTGTGTCAATATGATATATTCATTCTTCTGCCGAAATATTTCCAAATAAATTTGTTTTGTAGCCTAGTTTTTATAAAATATGGAAGTGCGAGGGCCTTGTGACTCGAGCATGTTTAATCAGCTTTGCTCGGATCGACTACGCCAATAAATTAGTAAGTTGAGTACATTTCTCACTGACAATTTGCCTGGAGCAGCATAAAACACCCTTTATCTAACATACCAAAAGAAATGTTGAACTCGCTGTATTTATTACAAATATTAAAGTGCGTGATGGAATGTTGGTGTCGTGCGGAACTGTGCCTGTCGGAGCTATTTGGAGGCTTCAAACATTGGATAAATAGTACATTATAAGACTACACGCTCATAATGACAATTGATGATCATGCTTACTCTGGCTAGGATGTCAGCTCCATAGATCCTTCTATCCACCAGCTTAAGCAAAGATAACAGAGGGCTGTGGAACCCACGAGATATTTTCGCATACGTGGAGGAAAAATTTCGCACGCTGCACCGCCGCCACTACCGCCAACACCCCTGGTACACACCGTCCTACACTTCCCAGCATCTCCCACTCTCTCCTTTCCTTCCCTCTCCCTAACAGAAGTTCTGATCCTATTTCCATCCAGTTTTCTCATTGGCCTTCCTTCTTCCTTCCATCACCACTCGGAGGTTGCTATTCTGTAATTCTAATTCCTGGCTGGCTTCGCGAAGGTCCAGAGCAGGTAAGAATGAGGGTCTGGGTAGGATGTCTTTAGAATTTTGTTGTAGACGTCAAACGGAGATGGTTGTTCAGGTTCTCAAGAGTGTTTCTCCTATTCATAATGTAGACACGTTAATCTGTACTTAGACCATAACGACACTCTTAAAAACCTGCGTCACTTCAAGTACAGCCTTTGTAAAGTAGTGGAGGTGCCGCCTCAAGTGTTTCAGAATGTACACCTTACAACACCAGGTGAGTAAAAATGTTGTGATCTTTGACTGGATAAGCTGCCTAGGTTTGTTTTTATGAAAGAGGGAAATCCGGCCAAGGGCAACAAAATTTGTGGTTAAAAAAAAAGGCCCACTGAGCTGCCAGTCCCTAAACAAGGTGAACAAATGATACTTGGGGAGAGAATCCCAAGATGACAACATAAGTTATCTTTTTTTTTATTATTATTTTTGGTGAAGAATGTATATGTCGGTAGTGCATGTAGTTTTGTGTGAAGAAAGAAAGTGGTGTTTAGAGGGCAGGCTGTGACTGCCCCCTTGTGTTGTGAGACAAAGGGAAACGTTGAGTGAGGTCACAGCTGGCTTTAAGGAAGGTTCCCAGCACCCCCTGAACCAGTGCTATTAGACCTCGCTGGGAGTAATTATCGTTTGGGCAGGGTTCTACTGCCTCCTCCATGGAAGGGCATCTCACCACAAATCAATATCCACTTACTTACCACGACTGATATCATACAAAGAGACTTATTTGTTCTGCAACTCAAAGCAATGACGACCTAAATTACAACACTGCCCTTTCTGGTCGCCCTTTGGTAACACTGCAAACGATCATCATGACGGACACACACAACAAAAGAAGAGCAGGTTAACTTATCTTTCCTGAGCTGCACAACTAACACAATCAAACACAAACAACACAAAACAAACGTTGTAGACGAATATGGTGCCAAACAATATGTCGCAGCGTTACCCCGCGGGACACACCACCACCACAATGTCACGCTCGCTGCCCACATATGATCACCTCACGCCCACACACACACACACACACACACACACACACACACACACACACACACACACACACACACACACACACACACACACACACACACACACACACACACACACACACACACACACACACACACACACACACACACACACACACACACACACACACACACACACACACACACACACACACACACACACACACACACACACACACACACACACACACACACACACACACACACACACACACACACACACACACACATCATACAATCGCCCGCACAATCAAATACATTAACAAAGCACATAACTTTATACACATTTTGTACACAGACCCAACAATAAGTTTGTGCCATTAGAGGAATTACATGAAGATTAATGTGAAACAATAGTACTTACTATTTTTTTTTTCAAGCAAAGGAAAAAAATGCAAGAAAATAAAGAAGTAAACTTTCCGGTGAACAACAGAGCATGCAGGTAACACGGAGCTTAACTGAGAGTATTGCAGAATTAATACTCCTTCCCTGGCTTAGTGTCCGTCGAGTTGGTACAGCGCATCACTTTCTCTTCTTTATTCCTTTGTCTTGTCACGCCCATCACCCGCGAGTCATCATCATTCATTGCGTGCATAGTCTCTCTCTCTCTCTCTCTCTCTCTCTCTCTCTCTCTCTCTCTCTCTCTCTCTCTCCTGTCTGGTAGATCCATCTCCAGCATTCTCCTGCCCACACACTCATCTCTCCTCTGCCAGACAGCCACGCCACCTCACTCTCGCCTCCCGACCTTCGTCCTAACTATATAGTATTCTGAAACGCTTTTCTCTCCACCATCACTTCCTTCCAAAGGCTCCAGTTGAAGACACTCGTGTTCTTAAGAGTACTTTTATGGTTCTGATGATAGATTGGCAAGATTTCTAGTTTATTAAAAGGAGAAACTAACTTGAAAACCCGGCTAGTCGTCTCTGTGGCCTTGGACGTAGTGAGAGTTGTCGTAGTGAGAGTTGTCGTGGTGAGAGGTGAAGGCGTTTGTGAATACGGGCGTAAAACTGATCGTAGAAAAGTGTCCTTTGTTGTGCTCATTTCCAGCTTTGTCGACCTCGTTACTTGAGAGGAGGTGAGGAAACAAACATAAGAGCATAAGAACGTGAGAAAAGAAAGGAGGCTGAAAGAAGCCATCACACGTACTACACTTGGCCGTCCCGGTATGAAACACCGCTCAAAGTTACTTGTACGTTTGGCAAAATAAAACAAAATACAAAATAGGACAATAACAAACTACAAGACAGCCCTGTACGTGCATGAGACAAATACAAGAGGGAGTTTTGTTACAAAGGCGAGTCTCCTCCGCACCATCACTTGAACCTGAACCTGAGCCTCTCCAATCTTACCTTGCCTTCCTTTCTTCGTGAGTCACCAACGCAAGACACCAGTTGCAGCCTGTCACAACATTTATGCTCCACACAAGAACTACAAAGACACTCTAAGAAATAAAACATTGTTCAGAACACAAAGAGAACACAGATCGGACCAGTCATGGTGCCTCAATGTTGCCATGTTGTCAGGCGACTGACTACAAACATTCCCACCTTGAAAAATGTAAATGTCATTCAATTTTTCTAACTTTCTACATCAGCGATAAACGATAAAATCTCCAGTATGTGAAGCACTTTCTTCCCTTCTCGTAAGACATTAATAACCAACGCTTAATGAACACAGTCATACATCAAGAAACCAATGACTCGTGTGAAATTTTGGCACGACGTATTTGAAGCTAAAAAAAAAACATCATTCGTTTGATATTGGATCGGTATTTTGATTTTGTTCACCAGATAATGAGTGAGGCAGTTGTACAGAGTATTAATGACAATAAAAACAAACGACCATAACAAAAGTAAAGGAAGCTACAAGAAGCCGCCGGAGCTACACGTGGCCGTCCTTGTATTCCTCTCATTCTCAGCCATGAATTTCTCCACTTCTTTGGATAGTTTGACAGGTCATGTTTGGGGCAATGGCAGAGAGGCGACAGTGAGGTGGTGTGTCCAGTGAGGAGAGGTGAGGAGTGCGTGGGGAGAAGGATGCTGGAGACGCACCCTCCAGGCAGGAGGAAGAGAGACAGACCACAGACGAGCTTCCTGGATGCACGGAAGGATGGCATACGGGTGATGGTGCGACGAAAGAACACGTAGGAGAGAATAAAGTGGAGGTTGTCATGGGCCGGCTTGGCCAGAGGGAAACAGAGGAGCCTTTCTTTTCAAGGTTTTACTCAGCTTGGTAGAGTGAGCCAGTGTGCTGGTGGAGACAGCAGGAGTAGGTCTGACAAGGCTCCGAGAAGTACATACATAGAAACAACACATCCGTAACTTTTGACAGTCTAAAGATACAAGAGAAGAAGGAAACAGTGTATCAAACATGGAAGAAGAGAGAAAGTCAGCGGAAGGACTTGTCGAACAGAGCAGAATAGAAAGATACGAAACACCACGGTACAAAGGCCAAGCTTCCCGACCTCCACTTGACCTGACCTCAAAGATACAATGAGTCCCACGAAACACGCCTTAAACCCGAACAGTGAAGCATAGACAGTGAACAGCGCTCAGATCAACTTGTAGCTAGCATATCAACACTCATGACACGAGTGATGCACAGTGGCCACCTTGAACGGATCCACCACCAGGAAGTTCCATTATTAACCTTGCACTACTCTCATGGAATCTACTCTATGATATGTATTCCTTGCAGGCTTTTTATTAATCACAATCCTTACTCATGTAGCGCACTATAATAGGAAGAGGCTTCTCATGTAACGTGCATTCCAATTAAAACTCTGCCGATAAAGTTTGTTGTTTAAGTTTTCTCCTCCGTGAGTTTAGTAAGATTAACCAATTCAGAGCTATGACGCGTTTCCATATTCATTCTGCTTACTATTTGGAGATTTTATATAGCTTCAGAAACTTATGTAGGGATCAAAATAGTGAAGACTGTCCATTAATCTTCTGACCTCCATACTCTCTTCCTAATGTAAATCAAATAGTGTAATCACACCCAAAAAATCATGATAAGAGTGCTTCCCACTACTGAAGGGATTAAATTCCCTTTGAGACACTGACCAGAAAAGTGACGTTGATGTGATATTAGAGTTGATTTGACAGACGTGTGGCAAGTTCAAGCAATATAATGAAGGATAAGATGATAATTGATGAAAACATTTGTAATTAATGTAGCAGATAATCACACACACACACACACACACACACACACACACACACACACACACACACACACACACACACACACACACACACAGAGAGAGAGAGAGAGAGAGAGAGAGAGAGAGAGAGAGAGAGAGAGAGAGAGAGAGAGAGAGAGAGAGAGAGAGAGAGAGAGAGAGAGAGAGAGAGAGAGAGAGAGAGAGAGAGAGAGAGAGAGAGAGAGAGAGAGATGTGTACGTGTATTACGTAACATAATATGTATGCCTGGAACAAAGACAGGATCAATGTACAGGAGGAGAGAAACAACCAAAAATTAGGAAGCAAAGTGAGGGAAGAAGGAGAGATGGAAACAGGACAAGACGGTAGGAAAGGAGGAGAGGGGTGGGGAGGAGGGGGAGGGGAATGGACTGTCAGGGTTAGACAGTCGAGGCAGGGATTAAAATGTGTCACACCCCAGTAGTTGACCTCATGGGAACTGTTGGACAGATGCATTGTTTTCATGCAATCTTTTCCAGTGACTTTGATTGTCAAATTGACTTGTTGACACTGAATGTTTTGTTCAAGGTAAGAACTACCTGTCAATTTGAATGATCTTTTGATGCAGCAAGTCTCGGCACGTGAGCTGGGTGGCTCATGCTGTGCTCCAGACTGGCTCACGGTACACAAGCTGTGGTTAGACGTGTGCACGGTACAAAGTTTTAGCACTTCACTGGATATTAAATGTCTTAATTTATGCAGCACAGCAATGCTTCTTGAATGTTTGGGGGGAAACATTACTGACTAGCAAATCAAGATTAGATGATCTACTTATCATATCATTATTGATTTTCTAACACGCAAAAAAACATTTGTTTTATTAGAAAATAGCACATGATAACTTTTATTGGTATTCATTAAAAGTGTACTCGTATTACTTGAGCACCTAATACTTAGTTCGTTGAGGTCTTGATTAACCTATAGAGAGAGTGACTCAATACTAGTCTGTGGGATACAAGGCCATGCCATCTGCAGACAGGAGGGTGTTGTTACTGCACGAGTAGAAATACTTGGTGTGGAAGATGTGTATGCAAATGTTTTAAAGAGAGGAGATGGTCTTGATAACACTGGTAACGTCAGTACAAGTGACAGGAAGGGCAGTCGTGGAGCTTGACAATTCTTCTTGGATAAGGTGGATAACATTGTGTTTGGTTATAGACAAATACTTTGCCATGTTTTACTCGTACTGTTTCTAGAAGTACTGAAAATATTTATGTAGTAACTATACTTGGCTGCTCTAATTAATCGCGTAAGATGGTGAAGGTATAACTTGTACTAAGTGTACCAGTTGCTCTTTTAAGCAGCAGCAGCAGCAGCAGCAGCAGGCGGCGGCAGCAGCAGCAGCAGCAGCAGCAGCAGCAGCAGCAGCAGCAGCAGTAGCAGCAGCAGTACCAACAACAGCCTGACTAATATTAACGGTGAGACTTTAAGAAGATAGTGGAAGCCACGACAGGCCATCAGGTGTACACGTGGCAGTTCTTGCATGAAACATGCCGACCTATTCCCACCTCTCATTCTCGTTTATAAAGGTGTGATTTTCTTTGAAAGCCTCATAATGGCTAGGCAACAACAACCTGATATTTGAGTCCACTCCACTCATTATGTGTGTTTCACTGTTTGATCTGCTGCAGTCTCTGACGAGACAGCCAGACGTTACCCTACGGAACGAGCTCAGAGCTCATTATTTCCGATCTTCGGATAGGCCTGAGACCAGGCACACACCACACACCGGGACAACAAGGTCATAACTCCTCGATTTACATCCCGTACCTACTCACTGCTAGGTGAACAGGGGCTACACGTGGAAGGAGACTCACCCAAATATCTCCACCCGGCCGGGGAATCGAAACCCGGTCCTCTGGCTTGTGAAGCCAGCGCTCTGTGTGTGTGTGTGTGTGTGTGTGTGTGTGTGTGTGTGTGTGTGTGTGTGTGTGTGTGTGTGTGTGTGTTTGTGTGTGTTTTGTATTTCTGCCTGGTATATTTCAGTGTAGAAGTGTTGTTTGTGTTTAGTTTGTATCATGTTGTATGTACTTTTGATTCTATTCTGGTTTACTCTCTCTCTCTCTCTCTCTCTCTCTCTCTCTCTCTCTCTCTCTCTCTCTCTCTCTCTCCAACACCCACACCCTCTCACACGTCAATTTATTCATCAGTAACTATTGTATCACGTATTCAGTAGTCTCCGTCTCTCTCTCCCAGCCGCCCCATAAATTACAAACCAGCGCTCAATAGAAAACGGGAGTCGTGGAAAATTATTAACCTTCCAAATGCCGCGCTTCACTTTTGGCGTTCGAACAGACGAGACGAGTCAGAAGCCGAAGCAGTGAAGCATTGACACTGGGAGGGAGGGATGGAGAGAGGGAGGAAGGGAGAGAGGAAGAGGAAGGAAGGGGAGGAGGAAGAAAGGGAGAGGAGGGAAATAAGTAGCAAGGGAGGGAGGGACGGAAGGAGGGAGTGAAAGTGGAGAGAAATTGGGAGGGATAGAGGGAGGGAGGGGAAGGAAGGGAGAGAAGGAGGGAAATAGGTATGTAGGTATAGGAAGGAGGACGGGAGTGTGGAAAGGAGGGAGGAAATTGGAGAGAAACAGGGAGGATTAGAGGAGGGAGAGATAGGGAGGGAGAGGAAAGAAGGGAGGAGGGAGGGAAGAAGATAGGGAGGGAGGTAAAGAGGGATAATGGGAGGGAGGGAAGGAGTGAGCGACTGAGGGAGGGAGTGAGGGAGAGAAAGAGGAGGAGGGAAGGAAGGAAGGAAGTAGAGAGAGGATAAGAGGGAAGGAGTGAGGGTGAGAGAGAAGTGAGTGATTGAGAAAGGAGAGAGAAAGTAAGTAAAGCACTGAGTGAGTGAGTGAGTGAGTGAGTGAGTGAGTGAGTGAGTGAAGCATTGAGTGAGTTTTTCAATGGTTTTCTTTTATATTTTATTTAATTTATCTATTTATTTATTTATTTATTTGTTTAATATGTGAGAGACGGCCAGCCAAGGGCAAAACAATATTAAAAACAGGCCCACTTATACTTATATCAATTCCACCTATGTAGAGTATTTATCAACTAACACATTTCCTAATTATATTTTTGTGTTATCGTTCAGCATTTTTCTGTTATAATTCTTATCGTGTACAGATATTCTTAAAATTTTCAAGCGTTCTTTTAGTTTCATCCCTTCAGTACCATGACGAGTTTCCATATTCACTCTGCTAACTATTTGGTGATTTTTATACAGCTTCAAATACTTATGTGGGGATTAAAACAATGAAGACTCTGGCCATTAATCTTCTGACCTCCATAGACCCTTCCTAATCTAAAGAAAATCGTCCAGTCATACCAAAACTCCTGGTAAAAAAATGCGTCCCAGCACTGAAGGGGTTAAACATTCATAACTTATTTTCTATACTTTTCAGGTGTGCTTGGAAGAGAGAGAGAGAGAGAGAGAGAGAGAGAGAGAGAGAGAGAGAGAGAGAGAGAGAGAGAGAGAGAGAGAGTGGAGAGAGTAGTAGAGAGTATAAAGAGAGCTGGGAGTTTGTGTGCACTGGGAATTTGGAAAGAGAAAAGAGTGTGTATTTTCTTGCTTCTTTGCTTTCTTAGTGATTGATTGACTGATTAATTGACAGAGTGACTGACTGATTTGTTGGTCAATTGACCTACTGACTCACTGAAAGACTCATTAACTAACAGACTGACTGACTTCTGCATTAACTACTTTATTTCTAATTTTACTGACATATTGTTTGCCTACTTACCAACACTTCTTGCACATTTACTGACTTACTGACTGACTGACTTGCTACTTACGTGCTCAATTACTTTATTTCATACTTAGTTGAGGGATGGAATATTACACTATCGTCAATATAAACTTGTCAGTAAACCCACAGATAGAGACTTGAAGAATTTATTCTGGATGTTTCGAAGGCCACTGCCTTCATCTTCAGCAGTACAAAGTAGAATGAAAAATACAAGCGAACTGAACCAAGAGAAGGGGGAGGGACAGAGGATGAGAGCAACGTGGCACAGTGTGATTGGCCAACCCCACCTGTGAGCTCCACCCTACTCAAACCCTATCAGGACCTGATCTGTCTTTACCACTAATCCCTAGATCTGGTAGGGATTTAGTCACCAGTGCTCTAGTTAATGGATCTAGCTTAAACATGCCTTAATTTAGATTATAATTCTTATGGTTCTGTTTACAAACTGATTCTAAAATCTTACGTTTATTGATATGCAGGAAAAACACTATATTTGTTAAAAACGTCTTATTTATGTGTTTTTAAGGTTTTGTATGAAAAATAACTATCTCGAATGAAAATTTTGTATATTCACGTCATTTTACATTGTTATGCTTCAAAATGATACAATTGATGAAAACAAGCCAAAGTAAGAGTAGAAAAAAAGTGGTATTTTAGTATTTTCAGCTTTTTTGCACCAAAACACAGAAATGCAGGCAAAAGGCATGATTACACACTATTTGTTTATGGCACTAAAATATGTCAAAATGGGTTAATTTGGTGTTTTCCAGCATTTTATGCACCAAAACTCAGAAATGCAGGCAAAACACTATATTTGTTAAAACGTCTTCTTTATGTGTTTCTAAGGTGTTTTATGAAAAAAAAACACTATCTCGATTGAAAATTTTGTATATTCACGTCATTTTACATTGTTATGCTTCCAAACGATAAAATTGATGTAAACAAGCCAATATAGAGAAACTAAAGTAAAAATAACATAAACGTGTTATTTTAGTAGTTTTCAGCTTTTTTTGCACCAAAACACAAAAATGCAGGCATTACGCATCATTACACACTATTTGTTTAACCCTTATACTGCCATGGCCGCCGGGGTGGCTTGTCTAGTAGGCTGCCATGCT
Source organism: Portunus trituberculatus (assembly GCF_017591435.1). Taxonomy (NCBI): domain Eukaryota; kingdom Metazoa; phylum Arthropoda; class Malacostraca; order Decapoda; family Portunidae; genus Portunus; species Portunus trituberculatus. Next base: position 28,219 of record NW_025541516.1, on the reverse strand, counting down.
GAGCCGCCCGGGCAGCTCTAGCATAACTTTTCCTCTTCGTACGCAGTCATTAAGTCTTATTAACAGTTATAGAAATAGTAGCAATAGCAAAAGTAGGAGTAGTAGGAGTAGTAGTAGTAGTAGTAGTAGTAGTAGTAGTAGTAGTAGTAGTAGTAGTAGTAGTAGTAGTAGCAGTAGTAGTAGTAGTAGTAGTAGTAGTAGTAGTAGTAGTAGTAGTAGTAGTAGTAGTAGTAGTAGTAGTAGTAGTAGTAGTAGTAGTAGCAGCAGTAGTAGCAGCAGCAGTAGTAGTAGTAGTAGTAGTAGTAGTAGTAGTAGTAGCAGTAGTAGTAGTAGTAGTAGTAGTAGTAGTAGTAGTAGTAGTAGTAGTAGTAGTAGTAGTAGTAGTAGTAGTAGTGTTGTTGTTGTTGTTGTTGTTGTTGTTGTTGTTGTTGTTGTTGTTGTTGTTGTTGTCGTAAAGGTAGTAGTAGTAGTAGTAGTAGTAGTAGTAGTAGTAGTAGTAGTAGTAGTAGTAGTAGTAGTAGTAGTAGTAGTAGTAGTAGTAGTAGCAGCAGCATAAAAGAAAACATTTTATCTCACCCCTTCATGCCTTCCTTTTTCCTTATATTTACAGAATGCTTTGGTTAAAAGATGAAAAATAATTCAAGGACATAAGAAAATCAGAACCTAAAGTAGACCAACCTGTGGCAGTTCTTGTATACATGTTTACTTACGTCCATTCATCCTCCCTATCCAGAAATCTACTTGATCTTCTAAAGTCCGCCATGAAGTAGGCAGCCGCCAATGCATTACTGGCTCTATCCAGGCATCTAGGAACATGTGCATCATGATATTCACGGGCAACAGACGGGCAAGGTACACACTCCTTATGTTATACTAAGCAATGCAAAGCTGCCTTGTGTTGTTTCACTGATCACCTTAATTTTCCACAATTTGCAAACACCCTCGTTTTTCACTTGCAATCGATGATTTTCTATTCGGATCAAAATCTAAATGAAAATTGAAAACAGTTTCGGCCAAAATTTGTTGAGGGCCGTGACGGCCTTGGGCGCCGCACTGGGGGAGAAGGTGGCTGTTGGGTCCTGCCTGGGGCCCAAGGCAAGGAACTGGCAGCAGGTCCTTCTTTTCCTTTGTAGCCTTAAGCTTCATTGATAATCATCCACTTGCAGTGCCTCATACTAGGCAAGGAGTTGCCATAAGCAAGGGATCAATGTCTACCATTCACCAGATGTTGACCAGAGGGGGGAGTCCTTATAGGGAAATAAGAGCTCCTTCCATAGAGTCTGGTGGAGGGTGTCTCTTGATTGTGGTAGCACTGGGCTGAATAAATCGCCATGAACGAGGGCACGCTGTGCACCATGCACTAGACACTGGCAGTACGAAGGGAGTTCTTTAGAGATGAGAGGGCTCACTTCATGCCAGGTTCTGGGGCGTAGTGTGTGGCACGCTGTGCACCATGCACCAGACACTGGCAGTACGAGGGGGGTCCTTCAGGGGTGAGAGGACTCACTTCATGTCAGTAGCTGGGGCGTGGTGTGTGGCACGCTGGGCGCCATACACCAGGCACTGGCAGTACGAGGGGGGTCCTTCAGGGGTGAGAGGACTCACTTCATGCCAGTGGCTGGGGTGTGGTGTGTGGCACGCTGGGCGCCATACACCAGACACTGGCAGTACGAGGGGGTCCTTCAGGGTGAGAGGACTCCCTTCATGTCAGTGGCTGGGGGTGTGGTGTGTGGCACGCTGGGCGCCATACACCAGGCACTGGCAGTACGAGGGGGGTCCTTCAGGGGTGAGAGGACTCACTTCATGCCAGTGGCTGGGGGTGTGGTGTGAGGCACGCTGTACGTTATGCACCAGACATTGGCAGGAGGAGGAGGGACCTCTACTGGTGAGAGGACTCACTTCATGACAGTGGCTGGGGCGTGGTGTGTGGTGGGTCATTGCTCATGGCGATCCGTGTGAGGCGCGGCAAGGTTGCCTCGTCACTGCTCTCACACCCTGAGGACTGGGAAAATATTACCGTGGAAAATATCATCGTATAAAATCGAAGCGTGGAAAATATCATCGTATAAAATCGAAGCGTGGAAAATATTATCGTGGAAAATCGAAGCGTGGAAAATATTATCGTGGAAAATCGAAGCGTGGAAAATATTATCGTGGAAAATCGAAGCGTGGAAAATATTATCGTGGAAAATCGAAGCGTGGAAAATATTATCGTGGAAAATCGAAGCGTGGAAAATATTATCGTGGAAAATCGAAGCGTGGAAAATATTATCGTGGAAAATCGAAGCGTGGAAAATATTATCGTGGAAAATCGAAGCGTGGAAAATATTATCGTGGAAAATCGAAGCGTGGAAAATATTATCGTGGAAAATCGAAGCGTGGAAAATATTATCGTGGAAAATCGAAGCGTGGAAAATATTATCGTGGAAAATCGAAGCGTGGAAAATATTATCGTGGAAAATCGAAGCGTGGAAAATATGGAAAATATCGTCGAAGCGTGGAAAATATTATCGTGGAAAATCGAAACGTGGAAAATATTATCGTGGAAAATCGTGAGGTGGTTTATTTATTTATTTATTTATTTATTTATCTATTTATCATATACTTTATGATATATATGTGCTGTACCACGGTGTTATTTGTACTTCAAGATATTATTTTTTCATTTATAATTAAGGACACACTACCTAAAAACAAGCGAGAGAGAGAGAGAGAGAGAGAGAGAGAGAGAGAGAGAGAGAGAGAGAGAGAGAGGCGATAGGCGGTGTCGTAGTGGATAAGGTGGTGAGCGTGAGATCGGGCAGACGTCCACGCGTAGGTTCAAATCCACCACGTATCGCCTTGACACTGCCATTTGTCGAGTAGTTTAAAATCACCTACATGTCACCATGATACCCAAGTTCTAGGTCAGCGCTTTCCAATCTGGGGTGGTAGCACTCTCTGGGGTGCTGAAATCAATTATTGGAGGTGCTGGGAAGTGATGCACACACTTCACTTTCTTTTATTCTTCTTATAACAAGATTTTAGTTAGGGGTGCTGGACTCCTTAGACATGACAACATGTCGTTTCGCTATCTTATTTCATAGTGTATTATCAGTGTGTGTGTGTGTGTGTGTGTGTGTGTGTGTGTGTGTGTGTGTGTGTGTGTGTGTGTGTGTGTGTGTGTGTGTGTGTGTGTGTGTGTTCTTTCTTTCTATTTCATTCCTTATTGTCCATCTCTTATCTCTATTCAGTATTTTACTTGCTTTTACTTTTATTTCTTATTCATCACCTCATTTCCGGGGTTCAACGTAGACGGTTCAGAGAGAGAGAGAGAGAGAGAGAGAGAGAGAGAGAGAGAGAGAGAGAGAGAGAGAGAGAGAGAGAGAGAGAGAGAGAGAGAGCAGGAGACAGGAAAACAGTGAAGAAAAAAACAGCGAAAAAGCGAAATTAAGATATTTTTAGACTATTGGTGGTGTTTTTTATTGTTTTTTTCTTCTTTTCTTGTATTTCATTACTCGTTTTATCTTCTGTTTTTAATTTTGCTTCCTTCTCTCTTAACTCTTGCAATTTAAAACAAATCTTTATTTAGAATATGGAACAAATTTGTATCTTTCACATTTCTTCTGATGCTTTCTCTCTTATTTGGTCTGATTCACTATTTTTTTTCTTTCTCGCTGTTATCTTCCTTCTCTTCTATTGTGTTCCCTCTCCTTTCCTTCTTTTCATCATCTTTTTTTCTCTCCTTTCTTTCTTTTCATACTCTCTATTCTTACTGTCTCCTTTCTTTATTTCATGTTCTTCTCTTCCCTCTTTTCTCTGCTTTTCTCACTTACCTCCTTCCTTCTTTCAGGTCCTTTTTCTTTCTCTTTTTCTCGATTGACACAATTTTTCCTGTTTCCTTTCTTCTTTTTCTTCTTCTTCATGTCATATTTCTCGTTTCTCTTTCCTTTTCTTTCCTTTATTTCATGTTCTTTCCCTTCCTTCTTCCCTTCCGTTCTCTTTCTCTTACTTTCTTCCTTCTTTTTTTTTGTTCTCTTTCACTTTACCTTCTTTTCTTCCTACCTCTTACATATCAAATTCTCTCTCTCTCTCTCTCTCTCTCTCTCTCTCTCTCTCTCTCTCTCTCTCTCTCTCTCTCTCTCTCTCTCTCTCTCTCTCTCTCTCTCTCTCTCTCTCTCTCTCTCTCTCTCTCTCTCTCTCTCTCTCTCTCTCTCTCTTTTTCCTCTCTTTCCCATTCCTTTTGATCTCTTCTTCAAGTTTTCTACATTTTTTTTCATTATCTTTTCTTGCTTTCTTATTTTCCCTTGTCTTTAATCGCTCTCTTTTTCTCACTTATTAATCTACTATCATTTCTCATTGTGTTTCCTTGTTTTGCATCTTTTTTTCCTCCGCTCCTTCCATTACCTCCCCTTCCTTCCTTTTTCTTTCCGTTCCCCATCTTGTCCTCTCTTCCTTCTTTGCCTCCCTCACTATATATAAACCTTCCTTCCTTCCTTCATTCATTGTTTCTTTCCTTCTCTATCACTAATCTCTCCTTCCCCTGCCTTTACTGTACCTTCTTCCGTTCTTCTCTTCCCCTCCTTCCTTCCTTTACCCTTCCAACTCTCCTTCTCCCCCTTCTCCTTCCTTCCCCTTCCCTCTCACGCCACGCGAAATGGTTCCCATGGATGGTTAGGAGAGGAACAAGGGAGGATGGAAGGAGGGAGGGGAGGAGGTGGGAGGGAAGGTGGGTTGGAAGGGATGGGAGGAGGGAGGAAACAAGTCAGCACCTGGCTACCTTGTTTTTGCCTCAAGGAAGTGGTTGTCATTGCTTTCCTCTCCCTCTTTCCTTCCAACACTACACACCTCACTCACTTTCGGCATGGGGAATAAATAGGTAGGAATATTACCATGAATAATGTTGTACATAATGATACCTAATTCGTATTTGTATTTTTGGTGTACTTTTAGCCAGCCACATTCTCTTAAAAAAGGTGTAGCGTGATCAAATTTAGCACCGTTGCCTAGTGCAACTTTCGCTGCAAAGTTTTGAAGTTTTTGCACTTGTTGTGTATGAGTGATATTTGCAGTTCCCCAAATCTTTATTCCATAATTAATTATGCTTAGCACTAACGTGTTCATGAGAGTAGTTCTCGTCCTCCTATTAAAACAGTCCTTACTCTTATTTATGTACAAAATTGTGCTAAAATTTTCTTATTTATTTTATTGATATGAGTATTAAAAGTCATGTGGGAATCAAAGTATACACCCAAGTTTTTAAGGAACTGCTGGGAGTATGTTAGTGTGATCTACTTGTAGGCACGTGTCAGGTGGGATCTGAGATATAAGACCTCTGCTGCCGACAAACATGCATTGTGTCTTTGTCGTGTTGAGCAGCAAACCATTCATGTGAAAATATGCCTTAGCTTGAGACAGAGCCACTTCTCCCTGTGAACGAGATCTTGAATATTCGCTACTTCTCCAGTGTGGATGAGCTGCGTGTCATCTGCGTACTGTATGACCTGGCAGTCGGGGATGTGCTGCGAGGTCATTTACAAATATAGAAAACAATATTGGACCGAGCACTGATCCTTGAGGAACACCATAAGCAACTTCAAGTTTATTAGAAATATGTTTACCAATTTTGACTGACTGAGTTCTTTTGAGAAGGTAGCTTTGGAACCAAAAGGAATCGACTCTTAACATTCTTAGTTTCCTTAATAATATTTCATGATTAACGCTGTCGAAAGCTTTTGATAAGTCACACAGCGTTACTAATGAAATGTTTCTCCTGTCAATAGTATCGAATAGTGAATTGGACAGAGAAGCAGAGCGCTTTCTGTAGAAAGCTTAGGTCTGAAGCCATGTTGCGTATCACTGAGGAGGTGATTGCTTTCAAGGTGTGAGGTGAGTTGAGCAGCAATAACCTTTTCAAGAACTTTTGAGATAATTGGAAGAAGTGATATGGGTCTATAGTTTTTCGGTTCCATAGCGTCTCCTGTTTTAAAAATGGGTACTACTAAAGCGTGTTTCCAAGATTCTGGGAAATTTCCTGTTGCAATTGACGAATTAATTATACATGTAAGATACGGAATAATTATAGGCAGTGATTCTTTTATAAATCGAAGTGAGATATTATCAGAGCCACAAGAAGAAGTGTTTTTTTAAATGTTTTATTATCAATATAATGGTATTGCTGTCAGTTGGCTGAGGTCTAAACATGCTACAGGATGGACCGCTGGTGTTATTGTTGTTGGGTACAGGCACATTCTGATTATGCTCGCTATTTTGGTGTGTTTTTTCAAAGGTAATTTTCCCAACATTAGCAAAAAATTTATTGAAACTTTCCACTTTCTTTCTCAGTGTTTCCTCATCTTTATCAATTTCTAGCGTAGCTTTGCATATATCTTTGGAGATAACCTGGTTTAATATTTTCCACGTGGCAGCACTATTCCCTCTGTTGCTCTCAAGCTTGTTGCTGTAATACTCTGATTTAGATTTTTTTATTGACATTTTCACTTCTTTTTTAAGTTCCTTATACGTGGACTGTAGGTTTACGTTAGACCTGTCATTTTTAAGATTTATTTGTGCTGCATCTCGCTCGTGCATCAGTGCTCGTAAGTGCTCGTTCATCCAGGGGGGCGAAGGGCCTTCTCACTTCTCTTGTGACGAGAGGAGCACACTTGTTTAAACAGTTATTGAAAATGCTTGTAAATATATTGACTTGGGTGTCAACATTGTCTGTTATGAATATATTATTCAACGTTTGAGTTTCTTGACTTAGTAAATCGCATATTGTTTCAGATGAGTAAGATGTTAGATCGCGAAATGTTTTTACTACAGGTGGACGCTTTGTCTTTTTTAAGTTTACAGTCACGCTGATGAGCTCGTGGTCGCCAACAGGACACGGCATTGTGTCTGTGTGTAATATGGACTGGGTCTTATTGGTAACTATTAAGTCTATGAGGGTGGCAGAAGTGGGGGTGATTCTCGTGGGTTTACTAATTACCTGTGTCAATTTGGTGTTAAAGATAATTTGCTTCATCTTACTATTATCACATAAAACATTGTCATTAAAATCTCCTAAAATATAAAATGGCTTATCTTTTAAGCTAACATATCTAATAACATCCGTTATATAGTCATAAGATTCACAGCGAGCTTTTGGGTGTCGGTACAGGCAGCCAATTATAACACTGGGAAACTTGCTGCTCTGCACTGTCACCCACACGTCCTCAACACCTTGCGCTCTTACAATGTCGATTTCGAGTGGAACTACCGTAAATACATCTCTGATATATATACAAACACCTCCTCCCCTACCTTTATCGCATCTGTACACTTTGTATTCGGGTATGTATATATAATCGTCAGGAAAATCGTTACACAACCATGTCTCACTAATACATAGTACATCTAGTTCCTTTTCCCTTACAAGGAGCTCTATCTCTTCTTTGCAACCTAACAAGCTTTGGGCATTAATGTGAGCAATTGTTATTTTGTTCCTTGGTTTGGGAGACATGCCGGCCCTACCTTCTTCGCCGAGTTCCTATTTGGTGTAAAGGTGACACAACTTCTGCTTATGACCTAATCTATGACATAATTCACATTTGAGTCTGTGGTCAAAACGACATGTATCTTGGCGATGGTTGTGTTCACCACAATTGTAACAGCCGTAACTATACTTCCCACGTGTTGATGTGTATGCAGTGTGGTGCGAGTTGTACAATGTTTGTGGGCGAGTGTAGTGTGTGTTGTGAGGCATAGGGTGAAGGAAAGGAGGAGGTTGAGTGATTGGAGAGAGGAAGGAGAAAGAGAGAGATTAAAGGATTAAATAATCCTCAAATTAAGTCATCACAAGGGAGCCCCCTTCCAATGAAGTAATTTGTCCTGCTGCTAGGCAACAAAGGCCATATAGCTGCTAGATGTCATTAGTGGGGTTCCAATCGATGCCCGGCAATCTATCACCATCGTGGCAGAATGCGGCGCCTTAATCCGCGTGACCACTAAGGACACAGAAAGAGAGAAAGAGAGAGAGAGAAGGTGAAAGAGAGGAAGGAGAGAAAGAGGGAAAGAGAGAGAAGGAGAGAGGCTAGAGGAAAGAAGGAGGGGTGATTGGAAAAGGAAAGAGAGGAGAGAAGGTGAAGGAGAGAAAGAAGAAGAGAGGATGAAAGGAAAGGGAAAAGAGAGAGAGGAGAGAGGGTGAAGGAAAGGAGAAGAATGGGTGACTGGGAAAGGAAAGAGGTAGGAGAGGGTGGAGGAAAAGAGACAGAAGGAGAAAAGGGTGAAGGAAAGGAGGACAGTTTGTGATGGGTGAGAAGAAAAGAGAGAAGGTGAAGGAGAGAAAGAAGAAGAGAGGATGGAAGGAAAACAGAAAGAGAGAGGAAAGAGAGGTGTACGAAAAAAGAAGAAAGGGTGACTGGGAGAGAAGAGGAAGAAGAGGAGAAAGGGTGAAGGAAAGGAGGAGGGTTTGTGATTTGGAAAGGAGAGGAAGGAAGGAAGGTAGGAAGGTAGGAAGGAAAGAAGGAAGGAATGTGTGTGACTGTGGGAAGAAAAAAGGAAGGAGAGAAGGTGGAGGTAAGGAAGGAGGAAGGTGGGTGACTGAAGAAGGAAAGAGAAAGGAGAGAGAGAGAGGATGGAGGAAAGGAGAAGGAGAGAAGGTGAAGGAAAGAAGAAGGAGAGAGAGAGAGGGGAAAGAGAGCAGAGAGGGTGGAGGAAAGGAGAACGAGGAAGAGATGAAAGGAAAGGAGGAGGTTGAGTGACTGAGGAAGGCAGGAAGAGAAGGAGAAAGGAAGAAGGAATTGTGAGAAAGATGAGAGTAAGTAAAAGAATAAATGTTTTCAAAGTTGTCAATGGAAATGAATCATGAAATGTGAAAGATTGTACAGAAAATAATAAAAAAAAAGAATGAAAATGTACAGTGTCATTAATGCAGGTTGTTTCCGTCCTTCCTTTAATGCTACACTGTAAGAAAACAATCAACAAAATACATTCAGTCACATTTCACTCTCCTTACCACAAATTAAGTCAATATTTAGCTCACTACTCAAGTTAATTCAACTTGATCTTGATCTTGATGTTACAGGTGACTCGGGACTGCTCCTGAGTCAGGCCTTTGTAACGGCCAATACTGTACAGAAAAAGAGAAAAACGACAAACAGAAAACAATCACCAAAATTCACCTTATTGATTCATACGTCTAGCACGCCACATTTTCCCAAGGAATTCCTTCACGGCTTCAATCATCCTGTCATTCGTGTCTCCACACAGTCCCAGCAGCAACACCATCCATTCCCTTCCTGTCATCTCCACTCTGGCATTCCCCAATTCCCTCAGCACCAATTGCATCCTTTCATTCCTGTCTCTGGCATACTTCACACACTCCCTCACCACATGTTCCACCGTCTCATCCTCTCCCCATGAAACACATCTGGCACACCTTGCTGCGGGACTCAGACCATCTGTAATTCCTTGCATTCACATCCATACACTGTGCCCTCGCTTGGAAGAGAAGGTCACCACCCAGGCTTCCCTCGTACCACTTTTCATACATCGGGGCCTCTTTCTCTCTGTACCACTCCAAAGTACTCTTTTGTTCCATCTTATTCTTCCATTCACTCAATCCCACATGTTTCACTACTCTGTCAATCTCACTCTTCCACTTTCTTACATCCCATGCACTCTCTGCCTTCCCCATTTCTAATAACCATGCTCCAGTCACTCTCAACATGCCTCCCCTCAATCCGCTGAAAAGCCCAACTAGTTTCCAAGCCACTCTCTGCTGCCATCTTGACACACTTCTTCCTCCACCTGCTACTCCTAACATTCCATAGAAACACCTTTTTCACTAGTCTTGCATCATCCATTTGTCGTAACCGTTCATTCTGGTTACCACATGTGAGCTGTTTACTTGAAGCGACTTTATCAAGACACTGGCAAATCCTTCTGCGTCCAGATTGACCAAAGAGCAACTATGGGTTTTTCCGTGGGGTACTCACAACTACAGCTCCACAATACTATTTTTATTGTACAAAGCATAAAAATAGGCTAAACCAGCAAATACACATATACCTAAATAAAATCAGATAACACGGCCACGTAGCCATTCTTATGGAATTCCTTATACAAGACTATTTTTCAACTCAGTAACTCGTCCTAAATCGCCTCGTAACACAATGAATCATAGTGACATCATCTAACTGCACATTCCACCACAGCATGCGATGTGGTGCACAAACGTCTACGACGTTCATAATATACGTGTACACACAAGACTCCATAACTCTTAGGACAAATTCTCTAGGTTACTACTCACGTAAAAGACCAAGCAGAAGGCAGTCCAGAGGCCCATGTTGCTAGTTTAGTTGCTTGTGTAAGCGTCAAAAATTCTTGTTGTTGCTGAGGGCGTGAATGGTAGCTCTCTGCTGGATCGCGTTACTGCCTGGCCATATACACGTTGTGAATCCGCAATCGGCCCTTCTAGCACTGAAAATTCTTAGGAAGCTAACATGTCTCTACACACTATGTTATCGTAGTCTGCCACAGGAACCGCTCGTTCTTAGGAAGCTAACATGTCTTTGTACACTATGTTATCGTCGTCTGTCACAGCAATCCTTCGTCATTAGCCATCACCGACTTTATAATTATTATCATTGGTCTGTCACAACAACACTTCGCCCTAGAACTAATGGTTTATGCGTCGCTCCAGTTACTAATCTTTCTTATACACCACGGCGGCCGTCCAAGATTCTTGTTTGATTGTTTGATAACACGCCCACTTGGTTCCTTTGACCTTCAGGTTTAGGAGCTGGCGCCAATGTTTATACCATCGTTTTCACTGTCCTCGTCAGAACATTCTGGTATTTCCGGCACACGTCCCGTCTCACGACACATTCGCTCTAATCTAGCCTTGTACCTCAACGTTGCCTTTACGTGTCTCTCTCTAGTCTAAAAGTACTCCAGCCCATGTCTCCCTCAGAGCTTCTATCGCTGCATACCTTGGTGCATTCAGTGCCATTCTTGCTACTCTATTTTGTCCTACTTCTAACTTCCCTAGTTCATTTTCATTCCACACAATCACATCCATACCATACATAATGCTTGGAACAGCTACGCTCTTCCAAACTTCTCGCAGCACATCATATTTACTAGCTCTCATCTTGGTGCGCTTCCCAGTCGATCCACCCACTAGTTTACCATGCTTATCTTTTCATTCTTTGCCTTCACACAGTCATTTGAACTCATCCACATCCCCAAATACTTGTATTCATCAGTCTGTCGCACCTCATTCTCTCTCAATCTCCACACTGACCCTCTTTCATCCTCTGACCTATTCACAATCATCACCTTGCTCTTTTCACTACTAAAACTTACCCCAAAGTCTCTCTCATACCCATCTACAGCATTCAACAAGCTTTGAAACTCATCTGCTGATTCACTCATAATTACAATGTCATCTGCATACAAGAACACGCATATCTTATCATTCTCTATATTGACTCCTGCATTCATTCTTCTCATTCTGGCAGCCAGTTCCTCTGTGTATAAGCTATAAAGGGTTGGTGATAGTATGCAACCCTACCTAACTCCTCTCTCACTCTTCACCCAGTCTGTCACTACATCTCCTTGTCTGTATTTCGCCCTTGTATCTACATACATACTTCGCACTTTGTTAACTATTTTTGCTAGCAAGCATTTCTCTATTTACTATATCGTATGCCTTCTCTATGTCTGAAAAACCTAATTATAATTTACTACCATCCTTTTTCTTTCTCTCAATCATTTCCTTCACCACAAACAAGTTATCTTCTGCTCTCCTGTCCAACTGAGAGCCATTCTGCTCTTCACCTAACACTCCAGCTCGTTCAATCCATTTGCACAATCTCTCATTCAGCACTGCGCTAAAGACTTTCCCAACTGTATTTAATAATGCTATTGGTCAATAGCTCTTCAGCTCATTCGTGCTTTTATATCCTCCCTTATGCAACATAGTCACCCTGCATTCATTCCACATTCTTGGCACTCTTTCCTCTTCCCACACCTGGTTAAATAACTCAGTCACCCTATCAATCACAACTTCCCTCCATTTTATACATTTCACACAGTATCTCATCTGGCTCTGCTGCCTTCCCATTTTCCTGCCCCCTGATACATTTCCCCACCTTCTCCCTTCTGATTCTCTCATCCATTTCATCCACATCCTTCTTTTCCAGTGTCACACATCCTTCTCTCACACCAAATTCCTCACCTACACCTCCAATCTCTTCCCAAAACTCTTTAATCATCCTTCTCATATCTCCTTTGTCTGTCACCAGTGCCCCATTCATCCTCAGGCTCTCCACATTCTCACTGTCAGGCATCCCCTCATCCTTCAGTAACCTGTACTGTTCTCGGCCACCCTCCAAACCTAATAGCTCTCAGGGACTGAATCACCTTTCTCTCACACTTGGCTTTAGCATTCATTATCTCCCGCTTCGCCACTCGTTGCTGATTCACATAATATGCTGTCCTCACTCTCCACACACACTCTCTCTTTCTCTCTCTCTCTCTCTCTCTCTCTCTCTCTCTCTCTCTCTCTCTCCTGATCATTTTATAGATATATCTAATCTTAATGTTTTTAGATGTGATAATGGACGTGGTGCTGGTGCATGTATTTATGTAAAGGACACACTGAAATCTAATGTACTATCTCACGATATAATTAGACTAGCGGGTATCGAGGATGTGTGGGTGATTGTGCAGTGCCGCAAACTGCCTTCCATTATGATCGGCTGTATGTACAGGCACCCTAAGGCGTTAGCTGTGTCTTATGAGTACATAGAAAATATCTTTATGCTTTTAAGTGACATAGAAAATATCTTTATGCTTTTAAAGTCCATATCCTTGACGCCCATCTTCATGAATTTAAGGAAGACATTGGAGAGTACTCCGAGGAGCAGGGCGAGCGCTTCCACCAGGATATATTGGACTTTGAACGCCGCTACCAAGGGTCTTATAATGAAAACATGATGGAACACTACATTTGTGGGCTGATTCGTGAAGGCAATCTACAGTATAAGCGTAAATCTAGAAGAACTACTCATTTCTAATGTGTCTATTGTCTCACTGGTGTAATTCTAGAATAAATAAATGCTATTATTGCATTATATGTCGTTTTGTATCAACTTTGTTCAATTCAAACTTCAAATTTGCCACTTTGTCCTTATGATAATGGGTAAATTTTAAAAATGTCATCCTGGACACAAAAGCAAAATTAGAAAAGAATATAAGTATTTTTTTCATGTTTTCTACACATAAGCAAATAAGAAATAAGTTTCAACTCAAGGACAAAAGCTTTGTTACACGGTGTTATCTCCCACTTCGCCACTCGTTGCTGATTCACATATGCTGTCCATGCATATGTGCCTCCTCACTCTCATGCCTCCTCTTTCTCAATTGCCTGCATACCCTATTTAGACTCTTCTGTTTCTCGTGGCATCCTTAATCTCATCATCCCACCACGGCTTACATGCACGCTTTCTGGCACTCGTTCTCACATACCCTATCTGGCTGGCTGCTGCATTATTTACATTCTCAACAAACCTATCATTCATCTCATCCACAGCATTCAAACGTTCATCCTCCCAGCTTCGCTTACTCAAGTCTACCTGGAAATTCTTCCATCCTACATCCCTCAACCTCCACTTTCTCCTCTTAGTGTTTGCACTCTTCCCTTCTCTTCCATACAACTTACATTCCAGCACCAGCATGTTATGGTCCAAGACAATGTCAATCCTTCCATCTTCATCGATCCACATGCGGTCCACAATCTCACGCATTCTCCCATTCACTAGCATATAGTTAATCGCAGACCCTATTTCTAGCACACCACGTCACTCGTCCTTCTGCCAGGGTCTCATTTAGGTTCTCCAGCTCCATCTCATTCACAAACTCACCAAGCATCTCGCCATTCCTATTCATTTGTTAACCTAAAACACCTACATGAGCATTCATATATCCTATAACAATCACTTTCTCTCTAGCATGCTCTCTCACAATCTTCTTCAACACACCATACTTCCTGCTATTGTCCCTGACTGCTCTATCACCTTCCACTGTCATGTACACTACCACTTCCACTAACCTCTCATCTCTACCACACTCATTCATATACTCCACTCGGGCCGCTAACACATCCTCACTTTCCACACTGTCTCCTACATCAAGTTCTTCCACTCTCAGGTTCCTCACTTTTCTGTGGAGCAGTGCTACGCCCTCTCCTAACCTTTCCTGTTTTCTGCCTCCCTTTCCTATCATCACATATTCGTCCCCTTCCATTTGCACTGCATCCCTCAAGTGCGTCTCAGTTATTCCTACCATATCTAGGTTCCACTCATTCAGCTCCTTACATACATCCTCGAGTTTTCCAATGCCCCATCCTCTCACATTCATACAGCCTTATTTCATACATGATCTCGCCTGTTGGGTGTCTTCTCTTCTTTATTCCGGTACATTCTTCTCCTTCATTCAAGCGACTCCGGAGCGATCCTGAGCCATCTGTAGCATCAAGATCAAGATCAAGATAAAGAATGCAGGAGTAAGAGTGGGGAATGATAAGATAGGGGAGCTCCTTTATGCAGATGACGTAGTGGTCATGAGTGAGTCAGCAGTTGAGTTGCAGAGTATGTTGGATGTTGTGGATGGATATAGGAGAGACTTTGGAGTTAGGGTTAGTAGTGAAAAAGTAAGGTGATGATAGTGAATAGGTGTGAGGATGAAAAATGCAGTATGGAGAATTGGAGAGAATGAGTTGAATCAGGCACGAGAATATAAGTACTTGGGGGTGTGGGTGAGTCCAAGTGGGTGTGAAAAGACAAAGAATGAGAAGACAGATTTAGTGAATCAGTGGGTATAACGATTGGGGAGTGCAGACAGAACATGAACAAGTAAATATGATGTGCTGAGACAAATGTGGAAGAGTGTGGCTGTGCCCAGTATAATGTATGGTATAGATGTGATGCCATGGAATGAAAGTGAAATTGACAAGCTAGAAGTAGGACAGAATAGAATAGAATAGGTAGAGTGGCACTGAACGCACCGAGGTACACAGCAGTAGAAGCTCTGAGAAGTGAAATGGGATGGAGCACTTTTAGGAAAGACTAGTAAAAGCTACTCTTAGGTACAAGGGAAGATTGGAAAGAATGGACGATGAAAGAATAGTGAGAAAGGTGTACCTGTGGAATGAAAGTGGGAGCCAGTGGAGGAAGAGGTGCATGAGAATGACAGAGAGGAATGGATTACAAGTTGTATGGGAGATGAAAATGGCTGGGAGGAATCAGAATGAGCGTGAATGGATCGTGACAAAAGGAGGCAGAGTAGGAACTGAATGGGATGCGAGGAAATGGAAGAGTGAGATAGACAGAGAGGTGAAGTGGGTGGGACTGAATATATGGAAGAATGAGATGGAATTAAAGAGTACTCTGAAATGATACAAGGAAAAGGAAGCCTCGATGTATGAAAAGTGGCATGATGGCAGCCTGGGTGGTGATCTTCTCTTCCGAGCTAGGCACAGTGTATGGATGTGAGTGAAAGAAACTACAGGTGGTCTGAGTCCCGCAGCAAAGTGTGCAACGAGACAGCGGAACATAGGATGAAAGAGGAATGGATGGTGCTGCTGCTGGGACTGTGTAAACTGTAAAGGAACGAGTGCAAGGATGATTGAGGATGTGAAGGAGATTGATTGATTGATACATTTATTGTTGCATTAATAATGAAATACA
>NW_025541516.1:0-7500 GCF_017591435.1 Portunus trituberculatus | reverse complement strand
ATTATTATTATTATTATTATTATTATTATTATTATTATTATTATTATTATTATTATTATTATTATTATTATTATTATTATTATTATTATTATTATTATTATTATTATTATTATTATTATTATTATTATTATTATTATTATTATTATTATTATTATTATTATTATTATTATTATTATTATTATTATTATTATTATTATTATTATTATTATTATTATTATTATTATTATTATTATTATTATTATTATTATTATTATTATTATTATTATTATTATTATTATTATTATTATTATTATTATTATTATTATTATTATTATTATTATTATTATTATTATTATTATTATTATTATTATTATTATTATTATTATTATTATTATTATTATTATTATTATTATTATTATTATTATTATTATTATTATTATTATTATTATTATTATTATTATTATTATTATTATTATTATTATTATTATTATTATTATTATTATTATTATTATTATTATTATTATTATTATTATTATTATTATTATTATTATTATTATTATTATTATTATTATTATTATTATTATTATTATTATTATTATTATTATTATTATTATTATTATTATTATTATTATTATTATTATTATTATTATTATTATTATTATTATTATTATTATTATTATTATTATTATTATTATTATTATTATTATTATTATTATTATTATTATTATTATTATTATTATTATTATTATTATTATTATTATTATTATTATTATTATTATTATTATTATTATTATTATTATTATTATTATTATTTATTATTATTATTATTATTATTATTATTATTATTATTATTATTATTATTATTATTATTATTATTTATTATTATTATCAGTATAAAGTTGTTTACCTGATTGCCTTAATATTTGAAGAGCCATCTGAGTTAGTAATTTTTAGTTTTTGCCACTCTATGCACATAAGCATATTATGTCTGCATTATAATTCCTTTACTACTCAAAAAGATTTTAGCTTCAAATGGCTATGATTGTATTTATTCAAGGGATAATAAAATGTTTAAATGTTTAAATGTTTAAATGAGTATCTGGAGAGAATGTGTCGAGCGAGGTGTAGGGATCATTAGTGAATAGAACATTGCTATATATATAATTTTTTTCTACTTGTGTTTTTTGTCCTCTACAGGAGCTGCCGATCTAAAGGCCTGACTCCGGAGCGATCTCGAGCCACCTGTAACATTAAGATCAAGATCAGGATGAAGATTGAGTCTAAGGAATGAAAGCAAGGATGACAGCAAAAGTCTGACATGCTGAGAGAAGTGTGAAGGGTGTGGCTGTGCCCAGTATAATGTATGGTATGGATGTGATTGCATGGAACGAAACTAAAATCGACAAGTTAGAAGTGGGGCAGTGTAGAGTAGCTAGGCTAGCACTGAATGCACCGAGGTACACAGCAGTAGAAGCCTTAAGAGGTGATATGGGATGGAGCACTTTTAGGGAAACACTTAAAAAAGCGACACTTAGGTACAAGGTTAGGCTTGAGAGAATGGATGATGCAAGAATAGCAGGAAGGAAGGTGTATCTGTGGAGTGAAAGTGGAAGCAAATGGAGGAAGAGGTGCATGGGAATGACAGAGAGGAGTGTATTACACGTTGTATGGGAGATGAGAATGCCTGGGAGAAATCAGAATGAGCGTGAATGGATCGTGACAAGAGGAGGCAGAGTAGGAACTGAATGGGATGTGAGGAAATGGAAGAGTGAGATAGACAGAGAGGTGAAGAGGGTGGGACTGAATATATGGAAAAAATGAGATAGAATGAAAGAGTACTCTGGAATGGTACAAGGAAAATGAGGCCCCGATGTATGAAAAGTGGTACCATGACAGCGTGGGTGGTGATCACTGTTCCGAGCTAGGGCACACTGTATGTATAGATTTGAGTAAAAGGAACAGCAGGTGGTCTGAGTCCCGCACCAAAGTGTGCCAGATGTGTGACTCAGGGCAGGCCGAGACGGTGGAGCATGTCATGCCTGTCGGGTGATGCAGTGTGTCTCCCATAGGTGTAAGCACATCTCTTGGAGACAAGTGCATAGAGGAGACTAGTGCCACTGTCTCTATGGCAACAAAGCTCTAACTGATCACCAATGCTAGTATGTACAAAGTCCTTAATGCTACTCTTAACATAACCTAGAGTGTACTCAGTGCCAGGGTCCACTATGTCGTCTTGAAGGGCATATTGAGCAAGGCGGTCTGACTTTTCATTTAGTGGGACACACAAAATGATAAAATTGATGAAAACATGCCAATATAGAGAAAAGAAATAAAAGTAACAAAAACGTATTATTTTAGTAGTTTTCAGCATTATTTGCACCAAAACACAGAAACGCAGGCAAAATGCATGATTACACAGCATTTATTCAAGGAACTGAGATATGTAAAAAAAAAAAAAGGGATATTTTGGTGTTTTATAGCATTGTATGCAAGAAAAAAAAATGCAGGCAAAACATCTATATACACCATATTTACTAAAGAGTCTTATTTATATGTTTTAAGGTGTTTTATGAAAAAAAGAAAAACTATCTCGATTGAAAACTTTGTATATTGAAGTTATTTTACATTGTTACACGTTAAAACGAGAAAAAAATATGAAAATATAGCAAAGAGGAAAACGAAATAAAAGTAACAAAAACATGTTATTTTAGTTTTCTGCTTTTATGCACTAAAACACAGAAATGTAGGAAAAAGCATATATACACACTATTTGTTTAAAGAACTGAAATATGTAAAAAAAAAAAAAAAGGAGATATTTTGGTGTTTTACAGCATTTTAGGCACCAAAACTCAGAAAAGCAGTTCAAAAAAGCATGTACACTATACTTGTTAAAATATCTTATTTATGTGTTTTTAAGGTGTTTTCTGAAAAAAAAACTATCTCGATTGAAAATTTTGTATATTGAAGTTATTTTACATTGTTATGCTTCAAACCGATAAAATGGATAAAAAGAAGCCAATATAGAGAAATGAAATAAAAGTAACAAAAACGTGTTATTTGAATAGTTGTTAGCTTTTTTTTTTTTTGCACCAAAACACAGAAATGCAGGCAAAACGCACGTTTACTCTTGTTTACTTGTTTTAAAAAGTTGAAATATGAAAAAAATGGGTTATTTTAGTTTTTTCTAGAAATTTATGCACAAAACTAAAATAATGGAGGCAACACAAGTATAAACTCCATAATTGATAAAAAGACTTATTTATGTAACAATCTCGATTGAATACTTAGCATACTGATGTCATTTTACATTGGTACACTTAAACCGAGAAAAATGATGAAAAATAAGGCAAAATAGAGAAATAAAGTAAAAGTAACTAAAAAACGTTATTTTATGCACCAAAACACGGATATGCAGGGAAAACACACTATTTGCTTAAAGAACTGAAATATGTAAGAAAATGAGTTATTATGGTGGTTTACTGCCTTTCAATCTCTTCTCTTTTCCTTTAATGCTATTAGAATTATACATATGAATTATAAAATCATATGTAAAGTTAAAAAAAACATCGAACAATTTCATAAATAAAATTCCCTGCGCCGCTAATGGGTGAAAGCTTAACAGCTCTTCCAAAACTCTTCAAGTTACCTACAGGAGCTCTAGGCTTGGACCAAAAGAAATGCATTAAAGGAGTAAGACAGGGTGAAAATCTTTTCCCACTCTTGTTTGCTCTACATGTAAATGATATTGAAGATTCTTCAATTGATAGGAAGTAGGTGGCCGGAGGAGGCAGTAGACACCTACCGACACGATAATTTAGACTCAGCTGGGCCTTATAGCACTAATATGTTCTAGATCACTTCTGACGTGAATGAGTTCAGGGGGTGTTCTGAACCTACTATTAAAACTAATTTTGATCTCGCTCATCGTATACCTTTGCATCTTACAACTGAAGAGGGCAGTCACAGCTTCCCTCTCACTCTCTCCTCTTCCTTACAAAACTACATGCATTCATTACACACTTCTTTCAGTAAAAAAAAAAAAAAAAAATTGTGACTCCTAATCCAGCCTCAGAGTCCCCTTCTGAGGAGAGGAACAGAAATGTCCCCAGGTCGGACTTGTTTTTTTTTTTTTTTTGTGGCCTATAGCGCCTGTAGGCACACTTAAAGAGTATATCTAAGAACCCATATTAAGACCTGGAAAGAAGAACGAGAGGGAGATGGAACAGAGTAGTGCTGCCAGGCGTATGACGATGTCAAAACATATGCCATCGTGTGAAAATCAACAGTACATTGAAACTCCTGTTGCACTAAGGAAACAAACAGATGATATTATGGACAAGGATTTTTCTGGATTCAGGGACGAACGAGGTAATATGAGAAGGTCAATCAACGTAGAAAGGGAATTAAGGTATATGAAGGACGTGATGTCGAGTGTAATGGGCAAACAGGACCGACTGACAACGGAAAACACAGAGCTGAAGTTGAGATTGGTAGAATGTGAGAAGGTCAGTGCAATCAATCAGGGATTAAAACAAGAGATGAAAGAAATAAAGAAACAAAATGACGTACTAAAGACAAGGATGCAGAGAAAGTTAATGCTTCTAAATGATTATGGATTTGTCCTTTCTTGTGTTCCTTTTTTTTTTCTTTTGGAGTTTGCAATGAGCTGGTAAACTCATACAAATTAATGAAAAGATATAGTAATATATAGATAGTCGTGTAATAAGCGCATACACATCTCCGCAGTGGAAAAAAATATCATAAAAACAAAGAAACTAAGACGATAAAGGAAAAAACAAAGATACACAAGAGAGAGAGAGAGAGAGAGAGAGAGAGAGAGAGAGAGAGAGAGAGAGAGAGAGAGAGAGAGCGTCAAGGAAAACGGTGCAGCTCTTGGCCAGCCAAAGCCATTTCCGCTCCATATTCCTGGCGTTACGTGACCATAAACACACACACACACACACACACACACACACACACACACACACACACACACACACACACACACACACACACACCACGGCCGGGTGGAGATATTTGGTGTATCTCCTTTCACGTGTAGCCCTGTTCACCTAGCAGTGATTAGGTACAGGATGTAAATTGAGGAGTTGTGACCTTGTTGTCCCGGTGTGTGGTGTGTGCCTGGTCTCAGGCCTCCGAAGATCGGAAATAATGAGCTCTGAGCTCGTTCCGTACAAACGTCTGGCTGTCTCGTCAGAGACTGCAGCAAATCAAACAGTGAACACACACACACACACACACACACACACACACACACACACACACACAAAGGTGGTAAATGGAACTTGTGGTCATGAAATATATCGAAATTTCGGGTCACCACAGTAAACACACACACACACACAAAAAAAAAAAAAATGACAAGCGAACGACTGAGTGGAGTATGGGAAGGACAATGAACTCCAACGTTTGACTGTTAATGAGAATGTGACTCTTGTTTTCCAAGGTGATCTTAATGAGCGAGAATAAAACTGAAGGCATGGCAAATTTAGGACTCTTCCATAACACCTTGCTTTCAGTGTTACCTGTCGAAAAGTTACTCTTAACTTTCACTACAATGTTTCATTAGGGGAGAGAAAAGTAAAGGCATTGAAAAACTTGCACTACCTTACTCTTTACTGCCAATGTTCCCTTTCGAAATTTACCTCTTAACTTCAACCAAATTGTTTGATTAAGATTGGCATTAAAGCGACAAACAGAGAAAAAAATCTTGAATCACCCCGTAACCCCTTATTTTTGAGAGTGATGTCTTTAGAAATATGACGCAAACTTATAACACTACCCTTTATATATACCGAGAAGCGAAAACATCGAGACAGAGACCAACTGAAATGTCTAACGATTAATTGGATGACGTCATGGCACTGGAGCAACTGGTGTCATACAGCGCCCTGGAAAAGATTAAAAGACGAAATGAACGGAAAAAATAACAGAGGATGAAGAGTATGCCCCAAAAAACCTGTGTCATTATTTGCCACTGTATGCACATAAGCATATTATGTCTGCACTATAATTCCTTTACTGCCCAAAAAACTTGTAGCTTCAAATCGTCTCCCTTATTCTCACTTATAAATGATTGTATTTATTCAAGGGATAATAAAATGTCTAAATGTTTAAACGTTTAAATGTATAATTTTTCTCTTCTTCAATTCCTCTGTTTTGATTGTTACTCCCATTACTTCGACTTTGTCCTCTCCATATTGCACATCCTCCACACATACATTATCACGAACCATTGTCAGCACTCCTCCTCCCCTTTATCCTTCCTGTCTCTCCTCCAGGTATTATATCCTCCTCTCTAAAGTTAACATGCATCTCTTCTCTTAGTTTTGTTTCAACGATGCACATTACATCCGGCTTTTCTCTTTCAAATAATCCCTAACCTCCAACATGCTTGATAACAACCCATCTATAAAAGTATAAGTCACTCTTAATTTCCTGCCTCCTCCACGACCTCCTCTTTCTTCTGTAGGTACCACTTCTTTAGTCTCATATCCAGAACCCTCCAGTAAAAAATGTTTCTTCTCTATCTCTGTCCTTTTCTCGTTTCTTTCCTTAGCTTCACTTCTTAGCACCTTCTCCTTTTCACTCTCCTCTAGGTTCATATCTTTTTTTATCCATATATCCTTGTGTTCAGTATCATCGGCCAGCTTCCCTTTCCTAGCTATAATTTCATCTACTGCCACTTGGGATCTCATTCTCACTTTCATTGGTCTCCTACCCCCTTCACTGTATCCTCCTAGCCTGATCACTTCCTCCATTTCCTGGTCTAGTTCCTGTGTGCTGTCTTGTACTTGTTTGATAACAGTTTTGTCCAATTCTCTCTCTTCACGTTTTCTCGTGAATTTATTTGGATTTTTCTTTTCTTCATCCCAAAAATCACGAAGCTTTTTTCTTGTCCACTGTATCCCGCACCAGGTCTTCTTTTCTTTAATGACTTCAATTACAGCGATTTTCGTGTTTTCCTGTATTTGTTTCTTTACTACCTCCGAAAATTTGACGTCTTCCTGTTCCTGCTTCCATTCATTTCGTAGTTCCTCCAGCTTGTTTTCACCCAATCCACCTTCTACCCTGTCCACAATCCCATCCTGCACTTTAACCTGTAAGTTCCTTAAGGAGTTTCCGTAGTCTTGACAGGCGGCCTTTAGTACGTCATTTTGTTTCTTTATTTCTTTCATCTCTTGTTTTAATCCCTGATTGATTGCACTGACCTTCTCACATTCTACCAATCTCAACTTCAGCTCTGTGTTTTCCGTTGTCAGTCGGTCCTGTTTGTCAATTAGACTCGGCATCACGTCCTTCATATACCTTAATTCCCTTTCCACGTTGATTGACCTTCTCATATTACCTCATTCGTCCATGTATCCAGAAAAATCTTTGTCCATAATATCATCTGTTAGTTTCCTTAGTGCAACAGGAGTTTCAATGTACCGTTGATTTTCACACGATGGCGTATGTTTTGAGATCGTCATACGCCTGGCAGCACTACTTTGTTCCATC
>NW_025541515.1:2500-7500 GCF_017591435.1 Portunus trituberculatus | reverse complement strand
CACCGCTGTCAACACAACACAACACAACACAACAACAACAATATCAACATCAACAACATCTATAACGAGAACAACATCAACAACGGTAACTGTAAAGATGATGAAAATATTACTAGTAGTAATAATGATAATGATAATAACAAAACAACAATGGCAATAAATAATAATAATAATAATAATAATGGTAATAATAATAATAATAATAATAATAATAATAATAATAATAATAATAATATTAATAGAAATAATAATAATAATAATAATAATAATAATAATGATAATAATAATAATAATAATAATAATAATAATAATAATAATAATAATAATAATAATAATAATAATAATAATAATATAATAATAATAATAATAATAATAATAATAATAATAATAATAATAATAATAATAATAATAATAATAATAATAATAATAATAATAATAATAATAATAATAATAATAATAATAATAATAATAATAATAATAATAATAATAATAATAATAATAATAATAATAATAATAATAATAATAATAATAATAATAATAATAATAATAATAATAATAATAATAATAATAATAATAATAATAATAATAATAATAATAAATAATAATAATAATAATAATAATAATAATAAATAATAATAATAATAATAATAATAATAATAATAATAATAATAATAATAATAATAATAATAATAATAATAATAATAATAATAATAATAATAATAATAATAATAATAATAATAATAATAATAATAATAATAATAATAATAATAATAATAATAATAATAATAATAATAATAATAATAATAATAATAATAATAATAATAATAATAATAATAATAATAATAATAATAATAATAATAATAATAATAATAATAATAATAATAATAATAATAATAATAATAATAATAATAATAATAATAATAATAATAATAATAATAATAATAATAATAATAATAATAATAATAATAATAATAATAATAATAATAATAATAATAATAATAATAATAATAATAATAATAATAATAATAATAATAATAATAGCAACAATAGTAATAATAGCAATGATAATAAGAATGCTAGTAATGAATTGAGTAGTTCTCTTAGCAGGTCAGTTTCGCCTTAAACTTTGGATAGTTTGACAATCATTGGTCTTTTTCCTTGTGAAGCGACAGACCCTATTCTGTGAGCTGTGTTTACGTCACTGTCTTGAAGGTTTATTTTCAGTTGTTCTTTTGTCACGTTGAGGATGACAGTTTTGGAGTTTTCTTGGTTTGATTGGTCCGGTAGAGCGGGGCCACTGATGATTACCGTATCTCGTCGCTCATACTGGTCCACTACATCGATGTTGTATTCCAGAGTTTTCACTTTCATTTTCAGCTCATTCACTTCCTTACTTAGGTCTGATATTAGTGAGTCTTTTTGAAAGTTCGTTTTCAGCATATCGGTTTCTGCTTTGAACTGCTTAGTCAGTAACACTAATTATTTCAACAAGCGACTTGGATTCTTGGGAGAGCGAGTCTAACAAGCTGTTTAATTCCTCCTCGCTTGTTTCGATGTCGAGAGCAGCACCGGCTACAGGGAAGGTGCTTGTTGGGGCTGGCGTGGCTGGTCAGAGGAGCACCTTCTAGCCTTGCTTGAAGTCACCGTGTTACGTCGCGCGGAGGCCATTGCAGAGTCCGTTTGTAGAGGCAGAGTAGTCACACAAAAGTTGTCCGAACTCGCTCGGCGCAGCCAGACAGCTCTTTTAATAGTAGTAGTGGAAAGGAAAGGTCAAGGAGACGTCTGCACTCCAGGAAAGCTCGAGTGAGGATATGGTTACATATGTTCACCAAAGACTAATACCTGGGAACAGAAGAACATAAAGATGCAACGAGAGGTGATAAAGTGCCTAGATAACATGATAAGAAGACATAGAAGAATTTAACTCTAAGAAAGTAAACTGGAGAGAGATGGAAGTAATGGATAATGCTGGGCAGTGGAGCGAGAAAGTGTTACAGTTGACTATGGTTAATGCAATGGAACAGTGGGTGGAGGAGTCATAAAGGTACAGAGGGGAAGAAGAACCATCGTTGCTTGACCTAGTTTTCACAAAGAAAGCAGAGCCCCCTCCAATCATACACCACCTTTGTCCAATGGTGAGAAGTGATCATGTGACATTAGAGATGCAAATTCAGGAGATAAGTTACAGAGATGACTATAAAGGAGTGAGATTAAATTATGCAAGAGCGGATTTAAAAAAATTAAGGATCTATTTTGCTGATATTGAGTGGAGAAATATTATGTACAGAAAGACAGTACAAGGAAAATATGACAAATTCTTACAGAAATATAATAAAGGAGTAAAAAAAATGTACCTGTTTATAGAGTTAAGTAAAAAATACATGCTTGGTACAATGCTAGATGCATACAAGCTGAAAAGGCAAAAGATAAAGTGTGTGTGTGTGTGTGTGTGTGTGTGTGTGTGTGTGTGTGTGTGTGTGTGTGTGTGTGTGTGTGTGTGTGTGTGTGTGTGTGTGTGTGTGTGTGTGCAGGATTGAGTCAAGCTGGTAATGGCTGGTCTTTTTAAAGTTAATGTGTCATGTTTATCTGTGAAGTGTTTCATTTAATTTCTTTTTCCTCTTTCCTAATGGAAGTTCTCGTAAAAGATACACTCCCACACTTTATTGAGTTAGCGGCGGTCACTGCACAGCACCAATACAGTGTACAGCGTACAGTGTACAGTGTACAGTGTACAGTGGGTACAGTGCCCACTCTTGCTTACAGCTCACACAGGATGCCGTGTCTTATTTGTGGGGCATACTTTTTTTATTGGTATGACCTGTACGTGTATATATGTACCCTTGTAATGAATGCTTAGTCAGAGAGAGAGAGAGAGAGAGAGAGAGAGAGAGAGAGAGAGAGAGAGAGACCTCGGTTGCCTGCTGGTCACCCAGCCAGTCTTCCCCATTACGGAGCGAGCTCAGAGCTCATAGACTGATCTTCGGGTATAGGACTGAGACCACAACACACAACACACACAGGGAAAGCGAGGCCACAACCCCTCGAGTTACATCCCGTACTTATTTACTGCTAGGTGAACAGGGGCCACATATTAAGAGGCTTGCCCATTTGCCTCGCCGCTTACCGGGACTCGAACCCGGGCCTCTCGATTGTGAGTCGAGCGTGCTAACCACTACACTACGCGAGAGAGAGAGAGAGAGAGAGAGAGAGAGAGAGAGAGAGAGAGAGAGAGAGAGAGAGAGAGAGAGAGAGAGAGAGAGAGAGAGTGTGTGTGTGTGTGTGTGTGTTTTGAGTGTCTTGAGATGTGTACGTATAAATATATGTGGTATTTGAATATGTACTAACCAATTTTCAACAAGTTTTGTGACACAGGAACCCAAAATAACTGATGAATTAGCAAGAAATGAACCTAAAACTGGAAAATATTGACAATTTGTAACAGGTCTTATGATAGAGAAAGATCAAAATAACCGATAAACTAAGAACACATGGACTCAAAATGGTTAGATTTGAGTAATGAACTAAATATTGACTTAATTTGTGCTAAGGAGAGTCAAATATAAGTGAATGTACAGTATTTTGTTTATTATTTCTTATCGTTTGGTTTTATGATAGAGAAAGATCAAAACAACTGATAAACTAAGAAGAAATGAACTTAGGATGATTAAATTTGAGGTGTGAAGTAAATATTGGCGTAAGTGATAAAGAGAGTTAATGAAATAAGATCAGTGAATGGAGTTTGTTTATTGTTTTCTTAGAGTTTGGTTTTATGATAAAGAAAGATCAAAATAACTGACGAAATAGGATGAAATGAACTTGAATGATTAAATTTGAGGTGTGAAGTAAATATAGACTCTTGTGATAGATTTTATTACTTTTTTTGCTTATTGTTTTCCTTGAGTTTAGTTTTACAATAAAGAAAGATCAAAATAACTGATAAACTAAGAAAAAAATGAACTTAGGATGATTAGATTTGAGTAGTGAAGTAAATATTGACTTGTGTGATAAAGAGAGTTAATTAAATAAAATCAGCAAATGTAGTTTGTTTATTTTTTCTTAGAGTTTGGTTTTATGATAAAGAAAGATCAAAACAACTGATATACTAAGAAGAAATGAACTTTGAATGATTAAACTTGAGTAGTGAACTAAATATTGACTTAATTTGTGGTAAGGAGAGTGAAATGTGACTGAATGTATTTTGTTGATTGTTTTCTTACAGTGTAGCATTAAAGGAAGGACGGAAACAACCTGCATTAATGACACTGTACATTTTCATTCTTTTCTATTATTTCCTGTACAAACTTTCACATTTCCTGATTCATTTCCATTGACAACTTTGCAAACATTTATTTATTTTCTTACTTACTCTCATCTTTCTTACAATTCCTTCTTCCTTTCTCCTCCTTCTCTTCCTTCCTTCCTCAGTCACTCAACCTCCTCCTTTCCTTTCATCTCTTCCTCGTTCTCCTTTCCTCCACCCTCTCTGCTCTCTTTCCTCCTCTCCTCTCTCCAATCACTCACCCTCCTTTTTCCTTCACCTTCTCTCCTCCTTTCCTCCATCCTCTCTCTCTCTCTTCTTCCTCTTTCCTTCTTCACTCACCCGACTTTCTCCTTCCTTGCCTCCACCTTTTCTCCTTCCTTTCTTCCTCCCACAGTCACCATCATTGCTTCCTTCCTTCCTTCCTTCCTTCCTTCCTTCCTCTCCTTTCCAAATCACAAACTCTCCACCTTTCCTTCATCCTCTCTCCTCTTCTTCCTCTTCTTTCCCAGTCACCCATTCTTCTCCTTTTCTTCACCCTCTCTCCCCTCTCTCTTTCTCCTTTCCTTCCACCCACTCTTCTTTCTCTCCTTCACCTTCTCCCTCCTCTCTTTCCTTCTCCAATCACCCCTCCTTCTTTCCTCCACCTCTCTCCTCTCTTTTTCTCTCTTTCTCTCCTTCCTTTCCCTCATCTCTCTCTTTTTCCTTCCGCTCCCCAATCACTCACCCTCCCTCGTTTCCT
>NW_025541514.1:0-9794 GCF_017591435.1 Portunus trituberculatus | reverse complement strand
GATGTAACTGATAACAAGACAAGAACAACCACTAATACTAATAGTGAAATAACTTTAGCGTCTCCTTCCGAGGGTTTGGTCAAATTAAGATTCTTTCAGCTCATTCACTGCGTTGTTAATTCCTTTATTGTTTAGATAACTACTTGAACGAAAAAATCCTCATAGTCATCACCACTGTCTGAACATTTGTATGGGTGAAGGTTGATTCCAAAATACCAATCCTATTCTGTTTCTTTGTCTTTAAAATCGCTTAAGTCAAAGAAGCCATCAGGCCTACACGTTTCAGTCAGGCAGTCAGTTCTTGTACGAAACACTTGAACTAATTCTCTCTTATTATCCTCATCCATCAATGTATCTATAAAATCCATTTAAAAACACTACTTCCGTGTAGCAGAGTGAGCTTGCCGCTTGGTGCGCCAGACATGATCTTTGAACGCTGCTCTTTAAGGCTCCGTAAAGACTCGCCGCCATCAACCTCACCACTGAAACTATTCATTCATCTCACAATTCTCTCTTCTCTCTTTTTCTTTCACATCAAGGCTGACTCTATTATTTATTGCTACTATCTTGATTACTGACCGACTTTGTGTGTGTGTGTGTGTGTGTGTGTGTGTGTAATAATAATAATAATAATAATAATAAATGGTTTATTAATTAGGCAATGTAAAAAATACACTGAAAATGTACAGGGGTGGACATTACCACAATGAACTAAAAAATGCTTAACCTAACTATGGATAAACTTAACCTAGAAATTCACTTATTTATTTAAAGCTCGCACAATAGTGGGCACCGCGCTGAGCCGGTACCGATCCGTGCGCGGTGCTCTCAAAGGCGCCACGCGATTATGGTGTCGGGTGGCGCGAGCAGGGGGAGGCACGTCGGGTGGTAGCAGGTGGCGGAGACGTGGATGACGCAGCAGTCCTTCCTCAAATTTTTCCAAGGCTTCCTGGTGTCTTGTGGCCAGCCTCGGCAGACTCAGGCAGGTCAGGGCGTCCTCGTAGGACCTGTAGGCAGGCCCAAGGATGACCCTGAACGCCCTCCTCTGAACCCTCTCCAGCTGTTGTCGTTGTGTGAGGTTCAGGAGGAGGACCACGCTGGGGCGGCGTACATGAGCTTAGGGAGTATAAAGATGAGGTACACTCCCTCAGCTCATCTGCCGGTGCTCCCAGGGACCTGAGTCGGCGCAGTAAATAGATTTTATATGAGGCTGACCTGATGATGTTGGAAACATGCTGCTTCCATGTTAACTGATCATCCACCAAGACACCTAGAAGCTTGGTGCTGCGGACCACCTGAGGGAGTGAGGGCCCACAGAAAGCTGGGAGGGGAACTGCTGCTGTGGAGGTACAAATGTGCATCACCACGGTCTTGGTGTGGTTGATGGTCATTTTGTTGTCCTCCGTCCACGTCTGTAGTTGGTTTAGAGTGACTGCAGTGCTAAGAAGTCTGCTGGTGTTGTTGACGGGTACGCCCACGGTGCAGTCGTCCACATACTTCCAGCGGTGGGGGGTGTGGACGAGAGCATCGTTGATAAGGATGAGGAAACACAGGGGACCCATCTTGGTCCCTTGAGGGACCCCACATGTGAGCTGTTGGAAAGAGGAGACAGAGCCCTGATAACGAACGGCCTGACGCCTTCCCGTGAGGAAGTCTGCCAACCACGCTATCAGGTAGGGAGAGAGGCCCAGAGTGATGGCTTTATTTATCACAACACTGTGATCAACAAGATCAAAGGCCTTTCTGAAGTCCACAAAAGCAATAGCTAGAGAAGTGTTGCGTTTGTCCAGGTGGCTGTGGACGAATTCCAGGAAGCTGACAAGGTAGTGAGATGTGGAGGTGGATTTAATATTGCCAAATTGTTGTGTGTCAATAGAGTTACAAATTTTGTTATAGGCCCAGTCGAAAACAAAATCTTCACAGATAAGGCTGGGTATAGGGGTGATGGCGACTGGTCTTAGATCATTCAGTGACTGTGGATTAGAAATTTTGGGGAGGGGGGTGACGTAAGATGTCTTCCAGTCATCGGGGCAGGAATGTTGAGCAAGGGAGGCATTGATGATAGAGCAAAGTTAGATCTCACTGACACTATCAACTCGTCCATCTTGTTCGCCAGTGATGTCACGTTGGAAAGGAGGAGAGAGGGAAGACTATACCACACGCGCGGAACTTCGAAGTGTTTGTATTCCCTCTCCTCAATCTTCCGCCTCTTCCTTACGGTAGATGTGATCACTTTAATGGGACGCACCACACTCCTTCCTCCCTTGGATCCACGATTCCGAAATAACTGTAAGTTTTTGAGGCGTTGAATGACCTCTGATGGAGGGTACCCAGCCTCACGTCTACGGCGCAGAAGGGCATTGCGTCCGTAGCTTAGCACTGCAGCACTCATTTCACTGTTTGTCCAGACGTGCACTCACTTATAATATCCAAAATTGTTTGTATTATAACACTATGGCGAGCACTAATTAACCTATTAATAACTTATACAAAGGGGGAGGGGGGGAGGCCAACAGGCTGGCCGTGGCTGCCCGAGAGCGCACAAGGTCACACGTCCGACCCGAGTGAGGTGTGTGTGTGTGTGTGTGTGTGTGTGTGTGTGTGTAAGGCAAGGCTCCCCTGCTTCATGTTTGTTATTCATTATTGGTCTGATTAAGAATAGCTGTGATGTGGATGTATGGCTTGCACTTGTATGGCTGCACATCTTAGTTTTGATGGATGATACAGTCGTGTTGTCAACATCAAGACAAGGATGCAGAGAAAGTTAATGCTTCTAAATGATTATGGATTTTTCCTTTCTTGTGTTCCTTTCTTTCTTTTTTTTTTTTTTTTGAGTTTGCAATGAGCTGGTAAACTCATACAACTTAATGAAAAGATATAGTAATATATAGATAGTCGTGTAATAAGCGCATACACATCTCCGCAGTGGAAAAAAATATCATGAAAACAAAAGAAACTAAGACGATAAAGGAAAAAACAAAGATACACAAGAGAGAGAGAGAGAGAGAGAGAGAGAGAGAGAGAGAGAGAGAGAGAGAGAGAGAGAGTGAGCGAGCATCAAGGAAAACAGTGCAGCTCTCGGCCAGCCTAAGCCATTTTCGCTCCATATTCCCTGGCGTTACGTGACCATAAAACACACACACACACACACACACACACACACACACACACACACACACACACACACACACACACACAAAGGTGGTAAATGGAACTTGTGGTCATGAAATATATCGAAATTTTGGGTTACCACAGTAAACACACACAAAAAAAAAAAAAAAAAATGACAAGCGAACGACTGAGTGGAGTATGGGAAGGACAATGAACTCCAACGTTTGACTGTTAATGAGAATGTGACTCTTGTTTTCCAAGGTGATCTTAATGAGCGAGAATAAAACTGAGGGCATGGAAAATTTAGGACTCTTCCATAACACCTTGCTTTCAGTGTTACCTGTCGAAAAGTTACTCTTAACTTTCACTACAATGTTTCATTAGGGGAGAGAAAAGTAAAGGCATTGAAAAACTTGCACTACCTTATAACACTCTTTACTGCCAATGTTCCGTTTCGAAATTTACCTCTTAACTTCAACCAAATTGTTTGATTAAGATTGGCATTAAAGCGACAAACAGAGAAAAAAATCTTGAATCACCCCATAACCCCTTATTCTTGAGAGTGATGTCTTTAGAAATATGACGCAAACTTACAACACTACCCTTTATATATACCGAGAAGCGAAAACATCGAGACAGAGACCAACTGAAATGTCTAACGATTAATTGATTGACGTCATGGCACTGGAGCAACTGGTGTCATACAGCGCCCTGGAAAAGATTAAAAGACGAAATGAACGGAAAAAATAACAGAGGATGAAGAGTATGCCCCAAAAAACCTGTGTCATTTTTTGCCACTGTATGCACATAAGCATATTATGTCTGCACTATAATTCCTTTACTGCCCAAAAAGCTTGTAGCTTTAAATGGTCTCCCTGTACTTATATATTCTCACTTATAAATGATTGTATTTATTCAAGGGATAATAAAATGTCTAAATGTTTAAATGTTTAAATATATAATTTTTCTTCTTCAATTCCCGACGTCGGATATTCTTGGGTTGCCATTGATCGCTGCCTGTTTTAATACGCGACTCGGTATACAGCCAGCCAGCTCGTAAGAGACACACATTCTAAAATTCATATCATAATAAATCTTGAGGTATTGAGTCTTTGTACTGCAAAACATTAATTCCAAGTGTTTATCCTAACATTATCCATATGATCTGGCAATACACACTCTACAAAACTGTTATTATAAGCTTAATACTCACTGTCGCGGTTTCAATGCTCTCACATTTTTTACTAGTCTCAACTTCATATTTGGTTTGAAATATTTTTTCATATAGTTCAACAGAGAGCACTGTTTCTCCTCTAAATATTACAAAGGAATACATTCTGTAATAATCTTGGTAGAGCAACATTTTTGCGGCCGAAGGCATATCAAACCAAAAAAGACTAACTGAACTCGGGAACACCGAGTCCTCTCAAAACACCAAAACAACCCCGCGGCCCGCGGTTGTTTGGAAGCTCGTGTGGAGTAGGGTGACCAGACGTCCCCGATTTCAGTGACCTGTCCCCGGCTACTGCTGTCCCCGGTTTTCTGTAACTGAAAGATCACTTGATGCGTTAAAAAACTACTCCTTTTGATTATGATAATTATGTCCTTTTATCATTTTTCTTTTAGAATAGGGAGAAGGCCTTAGTTTCCGTGAAGGCGGTGAAGTGTATAGCGGACACATTTTAACAGCTAATTGGTGTTCGTGATCTCAGATATTTCATCAGGTAGAGATTTTTTTTCTTTGCAACTTGGGTAAATAAGGCGAGAGAAACTTTTGACTGCTGGTTTAGAAATAGTACGGATAGTGTCCCCGTTTTAGTTTTTCCAGTGCAAAAACACTACATGTTTTTACCTCCCTGAACTGAAAATGTCCTCGGAATTTGTCTCAGAAATCTGATCACCCTAGTGTGGAGTGTTCTTAGAGCTGGAACATAATGCCGGTTTATACATGTGCTGTAGCTGACTGCAATTCTATATCAAAAAAGAAAAACCAAGGCGTGAAAGGATGGACTGTGTTTCCCAGGAAGAAAGACGCGGCTCGAAGAAGATTATGGGAGACACGATGTAAACGAGGCCCGACGTGGAGAGCTACCAAGGACCATGCTATCTGCTCAAAGCACTTCATAGATTGGTGCAAAGGACCGTCAGCATCGCATCCAGACCCTGAACTGTTTGCCCTTAACCGGTGGGGAGAAGATAGAAACCTGCTTGATGTTGTTTACATACGGAACGGACAATCTTTCACTGAAGTCATACAAAGATTTTGCATCAAAACATCGTGTTTATTTGATATTCGTCACATTTTCTGGATTTGATTGCTAATTAATTAACTTGAACCAATGAAATGTGCTTGCTTACTGAAAATAATGTAATTCACTCAAGGTGATGAAGTGTCCCAAAACTGAGACCATGAACCAAGCATTTTTGGCTCGTTTTGCCATATTACGTTCTCTGTGCTTGGTGAAGCTGATTAGAGATCTTCCTAATAATTTATTACTTAGTTTGATAGCACATATATGACGTAATATTTTTTTCCAGCATACCGAGTTGAATGTGCTAAATTAAGTTATCTGGCGAATCTGGCAGCTTTTCAGCACTTTCCGACGTGAGGAATTCCTCTGTTTTGATTGTTACTCCCATTACTTCGACTTTGTCCTCTCCATATTGCACATCCTCCACACATACATTATCACGAACCATTGTCAGCACTCCTCCTCCCCTTTATCCTTCCTGTCTCTCCTCCAGGTATTATATCCCTCCTCTCTAAAGTTAACATGGGTCTCTTCTCTTAGTTTTGTTTCAACGATGCACATTACATCCGGCTTTTTCTCTTTCAAATAATCCCTAACCTCCAACATGCTTGATAACAACCCATCTATAAAAGTATAAGTCACTCTTAATTTCCTGCCTCCTCCACGACCTCCTCTTTCTTCTGTAGGTACCACTTCTTTAGTCTCATATCCAGAACCCTCCAGTAAAAAATGTCTCTTCTCTATCTCTGTCCTTTTCTCGTTTCTTTCCTTAGCTTCACTTCTTAGCACCTTCTCCTTTTCACTCTCCTCTAGGTTCATATCTTTTTTTATCCATATATCCTTGTGTTCAGTATCATCGGCCAGCTTCCCTTTCCTAGCTATAATTTCATCTACTGCCACTTGGGATCTCATTCTCACTTTCATTGGTCTCCTACCCCCTTCACTGTATCCTCCTAGCCTGATCACTTCCTCCATTTCCTGGTCTAGTTCTTGTGTGCTCTCTTGTACTTGATTGATAACAGTTTTGCCCAATTCTCTCTCTTCACGTTTTCTCGTGAATTTATTTGGATTTTTCTTTTTCTTCAGGTCAAAAATCACGAAGCTTTTTTTCTTGTCCACTGTATCCCGGACAAAGTCTTCTTTTTCTTTAATGACTTCAATTACAGCGATTTTCGTGTTTTCCTGTATTTGTTTCTTTACAACCTCCAAAAATTTAACTTTTTTCGTCTTCCTGTTCTTGCTTCCATTCATTTCGTAGTTCCTCAGCTTGTTTTCACCCAATCCACCTTCTACCCTGTCCACAATCCTATCCTGCACTTTAACCTGTAAGTTCCTTAAGGAGTTTCCGTAATCTTGACAGGCGGCCTTTAGTACGTCATTTTGTTTCTTTATTTCTTTCATCTCTTGTTTTAATCCCTGATTGATTGCACTGACCTTCTCACATTCTACCAATCTCAACTTCAGCTCTGTGTTTTCCGTTGTCAGTCGGTCCTGTTTGTCAATTAGACTCGACATCACGTCCTTCATATACCTTAATTCCCTTTCTATGTTGATTGACCTTCTCATATTACCTCATTCGTCCCTGAATCCAGAAAAATCCTTATCCATAATATCATCTGTTAGTTTCCTTAGTCCAACAGGAGTTTCAATGTATCGTTGGTTTTCACACGATGGCATATGTTTTGACTCTGTCATACGCCTGGCAGCACTACTTTGTTCCATTGTGGCATTAAGAAGTGTCCCATCAACGTTGTGTCCCATCATGACAAAATGGGAAAGTTCCCAAGATATCGTACCGTACGTCGGCAGAACGCACGCCGAGCCTGCAGGGAGAGGATCTCATCCAGTACAATTCCAATGAGGAAAACGCTCCGACAATATTGATTTTCCCAAAAAACTTAACATAGTTTAGTATATCATTCAGTATACCTATTTTAAGGAAGTGTACGTCTCTGGAAGTCGAAATTTACTAAAAATGTATGTATGGAGCATCTCTTAGTAGTAAAAAAAGTCATTTATAAAGTGGTCGCCGACCGTGACGGACATAATATATCCCTGCTGGTCTCTTCTCTGACCACTGTGCGCGGTGAGGTGTATGACTGCGGTGCATTTGTTACCACTTGTCAAATAACCAGTGCTGTGACAAACAGCAGCTGGCTGCTTTATAGCGTCATTTTTTTTTTTTTTTTTTACTTAATTAGGAATTATATTTGGTTACATTAGTAAGAATAAAGCAGCAGCAAAACATTCCATGTTTACCTAGTTTCAAGTAAATAATTTTGTTAAATGGAGTGATGATATTATTTGAATTTAAATGTAAAAAATACAAAGGAAATGTTAATCGATTTTCGTAAGAGGGAGAGGTGTACTCAAAATCTTGTAATTAAAGAGGAACAGGTAGAAATTGTACATGATTATAAATACTTAGGGATGCAAATTGATGGTAAAATAACTGGTGATGTAAACACAAAGAAGGTGTATGGCAAATGTATGCAGAGAATTCACTTTCTGAGAATTTTAAGAAATCTAAAAGTTGAAAATACTATTCTTGCTATGTTCTATAAGTCTGTTATTGAGTCAACTCTGTGTTTTGGTTTAACAACGCTGTATGGGTGCTTCACTGTAAAAAACAAGAAGAAACTCAAAAAGGTTGTGAGAATTGCTGATAAATTGGGTGTAAAGGTAACAACACTAGATAACCTATATTCTAGAAATGTATTGTGTACAACTAGGAAAATAATGAACGACAATACCCATCCTCTCAATGATAACTACGTGTTCTTAAGATCTGGAAAAGGTTGGGTTTGCCTTCACAGAAAACATCTAGATATAAAATTCATTTGTACCAGTTAGCATTAAATTGTATAATTATGTCCATGCAAAAAGGTAACGTTATTGCTTCCATTGTGATTTCGATTCTGATGCAGGATAAATTTACAGCATTGTGTTTTTAAAATAGTGTAGCGTATATAGTTTTAGTCTTGGACCTCACCTTGTCCCAGATATTTTATTGTGTTTTGTACTGTATGTGTGTTGTAACTGTAACTTTGAATGATCTGGATCCACAGAGTTTCAATTTGTATGTATCATTACAAATTGACTAAATAAAGTATTTATTATTATTATTATTATTATTATTATTATTATTATTATTATTATTATTATTATTATTATTATTATTATTATTATTATTATTATTATCATTATTATAAAGGCAACGTTAATGATGGAAATGTTATTAAGAGTTAGGTAAGTAGAATTGATATTAGCATGAATGATAATGATAAAGGGTTTAGTATTGTTGATTCTTTAAAATGTTATTATCAGTATTGCTCACCTTGGTGTTGCTGCTTACACTGAAAATGTACAGGGGGGGGACATTACCACAATGAACTAAAAATGCTTAACCTAACTATGGATAAACTTAACCTAGAATTCACTTATTTATTTTAGATTTATTTAGATAGTGTTGGTGTTGGTGTTGATGTTGGTGTTGGTGGTGTTGGAATTTGCGTTTTTGGTGTTGCTTTTGGGCGCAACTAAAGCGTCCACGTCGCTCGCTCTGTGGAGGGAATGATTCATGCGTCTGGCCGGGCAGGTCTTTACTTCCCGTCTCGTCATGGTGGGACACTTCATGCCACACCATCTCTCTTTCGTTCTTCTTTCTGTATAATTATACGATCCAAAAACGCTTATTTAATTTGGAGACAGTTTTTCCCTAGGTTTTCCCGGCGAGCTGTTTTGGGGTTTGTGTGTGTGTGTGTGTGTCTGTGTGTGTGTGTGTGTGTGTGTGTGTGTGTGTGTGTGTGTGTGTGTGTGTGTGTGGAAGGAGGAGAGAGGGAAGACTATACCACACGCGCGGAACTTCGAAGTGTTTGTATTCCCTCTCCTCAATCTTCCGCCTCTTCCTTACGGTAGATGTGATCACTTTAATGGGACGCACCACACTCCTTCCTCCCTTGGATCCACGATTCCGAAATAACTGTAAGTTTTTGAGGCGTTGAATGACCTCTGATGGAGGGTACCCAGCCTCACGTCTACGGCGCAGAAGGGCATTGCGTCCGTAGCTTAGCACTGCAGCACTCATTTCACTGTTTGTCCAGACGTGCACTCACTTATAATATCCAAAATTGTTTGTATTATAACACTATGGCGAGCACTAATTAACCTATTAATAACTTATACAAAGGGGAGGGGAGGCCAACAGGCTGGCCGTGGCTGCCCGAGAGCGCACAAGGTCACACGTCCGACCCGAGTGAGGTGTGTGTGTGTGTGTGTGTGTGTGTGTGTGTGTAAGGCAAGGCTCCCTGCTTCATGTTTGTTATTCATTATTGGTCTGATTAAGAATAGCTGTGATGTGGATGTATGGCTTGCACTTGTATGGCTGCACATCTTAGTTTTGATGGATGATACAGTCGTGTTGTCAACATC
>NW_025541513.1:35000-46325 GCF_017591435.1 Portunus trituberculatus | reverse complement strand
GCCTTTAGCACGAAGCTTTTCCAGTAATCCGTTGTGCCATACTTTATCAAAAGCTCCAGCTATGTCCAAAGCAACCACTATAGTGTCCTTGCCGTCGTCGAGGGCGTCCTGCCACTGCCTGGTGAGAAGCATCATTAGGTCGGAGGTTGACCTTCCAGGTCTGAACCCAAACTGTTGGTCTGAGAGGAGGGCATTGTCCTTGAGATGGCTACACACCACCTCTGCCACGACCCTCTCAAACACTTTACCCACCACTGACAACAGGGATATGGGTCTGTAGTTTTTGGGTCCGTCCTGGAGCTTTTTGTGTGCAGGAACTACTCGAGCCTCCTTCCACACTGAAGGCCAGACGTTTTCCCGTACACAAGTTGTGAAGACTTGGGTGAGAGGGCAGCCAGTTCCTGGGAGCATCGCTTCAGCAGGTGCGGGCTGATGTCATCAGGGCCGGTGGCTTTCTGTGTGTCCAGCCCCGCAATAATCGCTTCACCTGCTGATGCGTCACCTCCACCATGGTGACAGTCTTCTCACATTGCTGGACCAGCTGAGGCGGTGGCTGCTGTGGATTCCCCACCTTCATTTTTCCAGCAAACAAGGAAGCCAGCAACTGTGCCCTCTCCTTACTGCTGGTGGCGACAGTACCGTCCTGCTTGCTGAGGGAGGGATGGATTCTTGGTGGCCAGTTCCTGTTTGTCCTTAACAAGGGACCACCAAGTTTTGTTTCCTACGCCAGTGCCACACAGTTTCCGGCGCAGGCTTTCCTCCCACTTTTTTAAGGCCCACTTGCTGGTTACCACCATCCTCCTGCATGCAGCCCTATGCAAGTCCTTGTTGCGCCGAGTCGGGTTCCTCTTGTAGCGGAGCCAGGCAGCATACTTTGCCTCAGCAGCAACACGGCAACGGTAGCCAAACCATGGCTGATCCGTCGGTCTGGTGGTGTATTCCCTGTGTGGGACGTGGCGTCTCTGGAGGGCGAGAAGGTGAGAGGTGAGTGCAAGTGCTTCACTCTCTGCTCCTCCCTGTAGCAGAGTGGCCCATGGGGTGTGGGTCAGGTCGCGGCGCAGGAAGCCCAGTCTGCTTTGTTCCACAGCCAGATGGTGCGGGTGGTGGCCTCGTCCCGAGCCACGCCCACTTCCAGCTGTGTCAGTACAGCGTGATGATCAGAGCTGCCCACGAGCCCCAGCTGATGACACTGAAGCTTGTCCTCCTGGTAGTCTGAGATGACAGGGTCTAATGTCCCTCCTCGTTCATGTGTGGGGAAGGTGACATGATCTGTCAGACCCTGCACCTCAGGAGATTCTCGTAGGCGTCTCTTTCCAGGTGGTGATTGAGATCCCCCACAATCAGCACGTGGCTGCAGCTGTGTGCCATCATCAGGTTGTCTAAAGTCTCAGTCAGGTACAGGAGTGAGTCAGGCCCTTGTCGCGGGGGGCGATACAGGGCACACAGTAAGAGGGCTGAGCGGTCTGCCAGCGTTACTCGGAAGTACATCATCTCCATCATTGCTCTCTCTCTCTCTCTCTCTCTCTCTCTCTCTCTCTCTCTCTCTCTCTTTTTTTCATTTAAACTAGGTTACATGTGTTGTTCATACCAGAGGTCTGAGACTTTGGTATAGTTCAGGCCTATCTTGGCAACAAAAAGAAATACACAATATTTACAGAAGTGAGTCATAAATTGATAATTGAATAATAGTATATAGTTACACACTATCACAGCATTTATTGGTGTCACACTAGCACTTTAGCCACTCGTTCACGCCTCTTTTGTACGCCTGGAGGCATGTAGAGTGGTGTATGTTTGTGTCTTGCACCAGCCGGTTCCACATGCGGCTGTAACGAGGGAGGAAGGAACGGAGGTGACTCTCGGTTCTCGCAAAGGGCACAGTCACAGTGAGGTGGTGGTCTATTAGGCCGGCGGTTCGAGTGTCATGTGTGGGTATGGATGGGGGTGGCAGGCGTAGTGGTGCCAGATGTGGAGTCTGTTGCCTGAGGGCCTTGTACATGATGCACAGGCCCGCCACGTCTCGCCGCTGCTGTAGAGGTTGGAAGCTGAGCTGCTGGTCCTGGTTCCTCATTTGCACCATCCTCTGCGCTCTTGCCTGGATCCTGTCAAGCCCGGCAAGATAGGAGGGTGGGCAGGAGGACCAGGTGAGGGGAGCGTACTCCATGACGGGCCTGACCTGGGCCCTGTAGAGGGACGCTACCCCCGGACCGTCGAGCAACTTCCCAACGCGTCGGACACAGCTCAGCCTCCACGCCGCATCCCTGGCAACCCTCCTCACGTGGGTGGTGAAAGTTAGGCCTGCGTCTACTTCCACCCCCAGGATGGAGATAGACTGCTGGAGAGGCAGCCTTTTGCCTTCAAGAAAGAAGGCTGGGGGATGGGCGTCTTCTCGCCGCCTGGAGATGTGCAGGACTTGAGTTTTCTCAGGGCGAGGATTATTTGCCAGCGGCAGCTCAGGATGCAATAACTTGCAGGACAGCGTTGATTCTGTCCACCGTGTTCTGCCGGTGGTTCCTGTCGCTGATGAAGGTGAGGGTGCAGTCGTCTGCATACGCTTTGTCCTCGGGGACTAGTTGCAGTATGTCATTGAAATATACACACCACAACAGAGGCCCGAGGACACTGCTCTCTCTCTCTCTCTCTCTCTCTCTCTGGCGTGAGGTAAGCAAGGGTTCGAACACCATTCAGAACTCAAAATAGAAAAAAAAAATGTGTGCCCAAAGAGCACACAGTGGCGAGGAGCGGCCTGGGGAGAGGTGCCTTCGCCAGCTAGAAGAAGAAGAAGAAGAAGCATCAGCAAAAGACAACCCCCACCACCACAAGCAGGAAAAGCAGAGGAGGAGGAACAGGAAGGACCAGTACAAGGCTATCCCACCAACAGCCGCACAGGAAAAGATCGAGTTCACTGACGGGGATGGTGGGCCCCATTCACTGGGATGAGATTCAATGTCACTGACTCCCTGAGAGGTCACTGACGAGAGTCACTCACACCACAGTCACTGATGGGTGTCAGTGGCTGGGGAGGTGTACTAAACGGGCGTGTGTTGCATCTTTTGTTACATTCTACTGTTATTTTCACGAGCACGGGACCACCTGATTGAGAATTGACCAAGCTAACCATTGCGCCAAGGTGTGTGTGTGTGTGTGTGTGCACTCATTGTATATATTTACGGTCGCCTGGTGGTCACCTAGCCTTCCCTATTACGGAAAGAGCTCAGAACCTATAGACTGATCTTTGGTCTATAAGCTCTGAGACCACACCACACTCCGCACACCGGGGAAGTAAGGCCATAATCCCTCGAGTTACATCCCGTACCTATACTTGCTACTAGGTGAACAGAGGCTACACATTAAGAGGCTCGCCCATTTGCTCCGCTGCGCCCGGAGCTCGTACCCGCGCCTTCTCATTTATTAGCCAAGTGTGCTAACCGCTACACTACGTGTGTAATTCATTGTTTGATCTGCTGAAGTCTCTGACGAGACAGCCAGACGTTACCCTACGGAACGAGCTCAGAGCTCATTGTTTCCGATCTTCGGATAGGCCTGAGACCAGGCACACACCACACACCGGAAAAACAAGGTCACAACTCCTCGATTTACATCCCGTACCTACTCACTGCTAAGTGAACAGGGCTACACGTGAAAGGAGACACACCCAAATACCTCCACCTGGCCGGGGAATTGAACCCCGGTCATCTGGCTTGTGAAGCCAGCGCTCTAACCACTGAGCTACCGGGCCGTGTGTGTGTGTGTGTGTGTGTGTGTGTGTGTGTGTGTGTGTGTGTGTGTGTGTGTGTATAATTCACATCGGTCGCCTGCTGGTCACCCAGCCAGTCTTCCCCATTACAGAGCGAGCTCAGAGCTCATAGACCGATCTTCGGATAGGACTGAGACCACCTCACACACTCCACACACCGGGAAAGCGAAGCCACAACCCCTCGAGTTACATCCCGTACCTATTTACTGCTAGGTGAACACACCCACACATTAAGAGGCTTGCCCATCTGCCTTGCCGCTTCCCGGGACTCGAACCCGGCCCTCTCGATTGTGAGTCGAACCTGCTAACAACTACACTACACGGTGTGTGTGTGTGTGTGTGTGTGTGTGTGTGTGTGTGTGTGTGTGTGTGTGTGTAGCGCGGGAATTAATGTTTTTTTTATATAATCTTCTTTGATGTCTTTTTCTTATCACTTTTATTTTTCTTATTCTTTCCTAATTTATCATTAATAATTTTTTTGTGGGAGTATTGAATGCCTTTTATACCTGCTCCATTTTATGTCCGTTTTTTAGTTATTGTTTTATTCTTTTATTCTTTTCTTATTTTATTTTGTGTTTCTCTCCATTTTTTACATCATTTCTTGTATTTTCTTCAATTTTCCAGTAGTTGGCGCGGGATTCAATGCTTGTCATATCATCATCCATTTTTATACCTGTTTTTTCTTACTCATTTTATTCTTTTAGGGCATTTTTAAGACAGTTTGGCATAAATTTAGGGTATTAAAAGACAGTTTGGCACGTTTTTTAGGGCATTTTAAGACAGTTTGATATATTATTAAGGCATTTTAAAGTCCTCCTTTCGCACCTCGTCTCCCCTGCCAGCCCTGCACACTGGCAATGCTTCACTCTGTTCCAGCAAAGCAGGAAGCGAGCTGAATCCTTCCACGTGATGAAAATAACCATGTTTGCTTTGT
Source organism: Portunus trituberculatus (assembly GCF_017591435.1). Classification (NCBI taxonomy): domain Eukaryota; kingdom Metazoa; phylum Arthropoda; class Malacostraca; order Decapoda; family Portunidae; genus Portunus; species Portunus trituberculatus. Next base: position 41,634 of record NW_025541513.1, on the reverse strand, counting down.
GTGCTTAAACTCCTATTCATAGTATAATATTTGTGTTCGTTGTCTTTTTTGCTCACTGCTTTAGGGTGTATTGCTAGCCAGGAGAAGGAGGAGGAGGAGCAGGAAGAGGAGGAGATGGAGACAATTCAAACAGCAACATCAACACAAATTTGGCCTTTATAAGAATGTTTACGAGAGAGAGAGAGAGAGAGAGAGAGAGAGAGAGAGAGAGAGAGAGAGAGAGAGAGAGAGAAGAGAAAAAGGAAAGAAGGGAAGAACAAAAGAATGAATATCATGACGGAGGAAGGAGACAAGGAAAAATGATAAGATGGGAAGGGAAAGAAAGATAACGTATCAAAGGAAGAGCAAGAAAAAAGAAATGGTGACAAATAAAGGCCCATATTCTGAAACACTTCCATGCGGCACCTTCACTCTTTTCAAAGGGCTCTAGGTGAAGTGACACAGGGTTTCTTTAAGGATGTTTCTGTCATTCTAGTGACATGTTAACAAGTTTTCTACATTATCATCACGAAAATTGCCCTCCCTGCCTTCTTCCCTCCTTCCCTCCCCTCACAGCTGGAGAACAAAACCAGTTAGGAACGAAATTTTACTTTCTGTGACTATGATGGGATTCTCTCTCTCTCTCTCTCTCTCTCTCTCTCTCTCTCTCTCTCTCTCTCTCTCTCTCTCTCTCTCTCTCTCTCTCTCTCTCTCTCTCTCTCTCTCTCTCTCTCTCTCTCTCTCTCTCTCTCTCTCTCTCTCTCTCTCTCTCTCTCTCTCTCTCTCTCTCTCTCTCTCTCTCTCTCTCTCTCTCTCTCTCTCTCTCTCTCTCTCTCTCTCTCTCTCTCTCTCTCTCTCTCTCTCTCTCTCTCTCTCTCTCTCTCTCTCTCTCTCTCTCTCTCTCTCTCTCTCTCTTTTTTTTTTTATTTAAACAAAACTTAATACAAAGGAACATGTACCCAAAGGCGCACTGTCGTGTGCTACCTATTCTAAGGGTACTACAATCTATTTCTCTACAATATTTACAAGACTTAAAAATAGATAATATACAAGATGGTCAGCATGTAAATGGAGCACTATTCGTTTCACTTCACTAGCACTATTCACGCACTGCACTACACTGAGTGTCACGTCACAAAGAGTGTCAGAGGAGTTGGCAGTGTCTGTCTCCACTTATGTGCCATCAGTTTGACACTGTGTGTGTTCATCTCCTGGACGTGAGGCACCGCGGCCGTGAACAAGTTCCACATCCTGGAGACGCGTCCTGCGAAGGTGCGTTGATGCTGACACCCGTGGGATCGCGGCACCTCTACGGCGTCACCACCATTGAGCACCGTTCTCGTGCTCCGTGCGGTGACTCTTAGAGGATGACGCAGCCCTGCCAGATGTGGCACTCTTTGCACCTGTGCCTTATGGAACACTACGATCGCCGCCACGTCTCTGCGGTGTTCCAGTGAATCAAGGGGACGCTCAGGCTCTGGGTGAGGTGGTAGTGCAGCATCTACTAGCCGTATGGCGCGGCGTTGGATGCTGTCCAGTCTCCTTCTGTGTGTGGCGGCACAGGACATCCAGGAGAGAGCTGCGTATTCAAGGTGGGGCCGCACCTGTGCCTTGTACAGCAGCAGTCTCCCTTCCTGTCGAGGAAACTGGCGATCCTTCTGAGAGCGGAGATCCTGTGAGAGGCTTTCTTGGCAATGGTTTTGACATGCCTGTCAAACCTCAGCCCTCGATCCACCTCCACTCCAAGTATCTTGACGTCATCTTGGAGTGGGAGAGCAGCAGCGCCAAAGACAACTTTCCTGCCATTGCTGCCATGGCGGCTGGGGACCGAGAGACAACCATTGCTTGTGTCTTCTCCGGCGCGAATGTCACTTGCCAGCGAGCACCCCACTCCTTTATCACTCGTAGCTGCTGATTGATGGCCTCAGCAGCCCGCCCACTGTCCTGGCGTGGATAGGTATAGGAGAGGGTGCAGTCATCAGCATAGGCCATGACTCCTGGCAGTAGCTGGAGAAGATCATCCACGTAGATATTCCACAGGAGTGGGCCAAGAATTGAACCCTGTGGCACTGATGCCTCCACAGGCAGGGACTCAGATGTTTGCCCGTTGACAACCACCTTGAGGCTTCTGTCCTGCAGGTAATTTCCCAAGAGTCGTAGCAAGCCACCCTGGATGCCTTTAGCACGAAGCTTTTCTAGTAATCCGTTGTGCCATACTTTATCAAAAGCTCCTGCTATGTCCAAAGCAACCACTATAGTGTCCTTGCCGTCGTCGAGGGCGTCCTGCCAATGCCTGGTGAGAAGCATCATTAGGTCGGAGGTTGACCTTCCAGGTCTGAACCCAAACTGTTGGTCTGAGAGGAGGGCATTGTCCTTGAGATGTCTACACACCACCTCTGCCACGACCCTCTCAAACACTTTACCCACCACTGACAACAGGGATATGGGTCTGTAGTTTTTGGGTCCGTCCTGGAGCTTTTTGTGTGCAGGAACTACTCGAGCCTCCTTCCACACTGAAGGCCAGACGTTTTCCCGTACACAAGTTGTGAACTTGGGTGAGAGGGGCAGCCAGTTCCTGGGAGCATCGCTTCAGCAGGTGCGGGCTGATGTCATCAGGGCCGGTGGCTTTCTGTGTGTCCAGCCCCGCAATAATCGCTTCACCTGCTGATGCGTCACCTCCACCATGGTGACAGTCTTCTCACATTGCTGGACCAGCTGAGGCGGTGGCTGCTGTGGATTCCCGACCTTCATTTTCCAGCAAACAAGGAAGCCAGCAACTGTGCCCTCTCCTTACTGCTGGTGGCGACAGTACCGTCCTGCTTGCTGAGGGAGGGATGGATTCTTGGTGGCCAGTTCCTTGTTTGTCCTTAACAAGAGACCACCAAGTTTTGTTTCCTACGCCAGTGCCACACAGTTTCCGGCGCAGGCTTTCCTCCCACTTTTTTAAGGCCCACTTGCTGGTTACCACCATCCTCCTGCATGCAGCCCTGTGCAGGTCCTTGTTGCGCCGAGTCGGGTTCCTCTTGTAGCGGAGCCAGGCAGCATACTTTGCCTCGGCAGCAACACGGCAACGGTAGCCAAACCATGGCTGATCCGTCGATCTGGTGGTGTATTCCCTGTGTGGGACGTGGCGTCTCTGGAGGGCGAGAAGGTGAGAGGTGAGTGCAAGTGCTTCACTCTCTGCTCCTCCCTGTAGCAGAGTGGCCCATGGGGTGTGGGTCAGGTCGCGGCGCAGGGAAGCCCAGTCTGCTTTGTTCCACAGCCAGATGGTGCGGGTGGTGGCCTCGTCCTGAGCCACGCCCACTTCCAGCTGTGTCAGTACAGCGTGATGGTCAGAGCTGCCCACGAGCCCCAGCTGATGACACTGAAGCTTGTCTTCCTGGTAGTCTGAGATGACAGGGTCTAATGTCCCTCCTCGTTCATGTGTGGGGAAGGTGACATGATCTGTCAGACCCTGCACCTCCAGGAGATTCTCGTAGGCGTCTCTTTCCAGGTGGTGATTGAGATCCCCCACAATCTCTCTCTCTCTCTCTCTCTCTCTCTCTCTCTCTCTCTCTCTCTCTCTCTCTCTCTCTCTCTCTCTCTCTCTCTCTCTCTCTCTCTCTCTCTCTCTCTCTCTCTCTCTCTCTCTCTCTCTCTCTCTCTCTCTCTCTCTCTCTCTCTCTCTCTCTCTCTCTCTCTCTCTCTCTCTCTCTCTCTCTCTCTCTCTCTCTCTCTCTCTCTCTCTCTCTCTCTCTCTCTCTCTCTCTCTCTCTCTCTCTCTCTCTCTCTCTCTCTCTCTCTCTCTCTCTCTCTCTCTCTCTCTCTCTCTCTCTCTCTCTCTCTCTCTCTCTCTCTCTCTCTCTCTCTCTCTCTCTCTCTCTCTCTCTCTCTCTCTCTCTCTCTCTCTCTCTCTCTCTCTCTCTCTCTCTCTCTCTCTCTCTCTCTCTCTCTCTCTCAAGCCTTTCAAAACATGAAAATAGTAATAATTTTCAGTCATTTTCGTTTTCGAACACAAAAATGCAGCATCACTTTCATCTCATCACCACTACATAGTCTTCTCTTTTACTTTCACCTTCATCACCATTTACACCACCTCCACCTTCACCACCACTATGGTTATCTGCTGTGCTGAAGGTAAGACGGGAAAGCAACATGAGGGGAGGAGGAGGAGGAGGAGGAGGAGGAGGAGGAGGAGGAGGAGGAGGAGGAGAGGAATATGCAGAAAAGAAACAGAAAAAAGAATAAGAAGAATAAGAAAAGAAGGAAAAGAACAATAACAATAAAAAACAACAATAACAAAGAAGAAGAGGAAGAAGAAGAAAAGAAGAGGAACAAGAAAAACAAGAAGAAGAAGAAGAAGAAGAAGAAAAGAAGAAGAAATAGAAGAATAAGGAGAAGAAAAAGATAAGAAAAGAAGAAGAAGAAGAAGAAGAAGAAGAAGAAGAAGAAGAAGAAAAGAAGAAAATGGAAGAGAAGAAGGAATAGGAGGAGGAGGAGGACGAGGAAGAGGAGTAGGAGAGGAAAAGTAGGGCAGAAGAACACATCCTATCATTTCTGTGTGTTGGTGCAAAAAATGCTGAAAAGTACTAAAATAACACGTTTTTGTTACTTTTATTTCTTTTCTATATATTGCCATCTTTTCATTAATCTTATCGTTTAAAAAAAAACAATGTAAAATGACTTTAGTATACAAAATATTAATATATATATTATTTTTTCAGAAACTACTTATAAAAATATATATATAATATATATATATATATATATATATATATATATATATATATATATATATATATATATATATATATATATATATATATATATATATATATATATATATATATATATATATATATATATATATATATATATATATATATATATATATATATATATATATATATATATATATATATATATATATATATATATATATATATATATATATATATATATATATATATATATATATATATATATATATATATATATATATATATATATATATATATATATATATATATATATATATATATATATATATATGACATTTTAAGAAATATAGTGTATTTCAGGTTTTTAAACGAATAGTGTGTGTATATACGTTGTTTTCCTGCATTTCTGTGTTTTGGTGCATAAAAAGCAGAAAGCCACTTAAATAACACGTCTTTGTTACAGATGTTTCGTTTCTCTATTTTGACGTATTTTCATCATTTTTCTCCTTTTAAAGTGCAAGAATGTAAAATGACAAATATAAAAAATTTACAATCGATAAAGCGTTTTATTTTTCATAAAACACCAAAAAAAAAAAAAAAAAAAAAGATGTTTAAACAAAATTGTGTATACACTTAAAAAAATAGATAAATAAATAATACGTTTTAAAAAAATAATATACTGTTTTGCGTGCTTTTCTGATTTTTGGTGCGTAAAATGGTGGAAATGTGTAAGAAATAATCCATTTCATACAAATTTCACCTCATTAAAGAAATAGTGTGTAATTTTGCGTTTTGCCTGCATTTCAGTGTTTTGGTGCAAAAAAGCCTGAAAATTACTGAAATAACACGTTTTGGTTACTTTTATTTTGTTTCTTTAAATTGGATTATTTTCATCAATTCGTTTTTAAAGCACAACAATGTATGTAAAATTACTTCAACATACAAAATATTCTATCGAGATAGGTTTTTTTCTTCAGAAAACACCTTCAAAACACATAAATAACACGTCTTAACAAATATGGTATATATACTTGTTTTGACTGCTTTTCTGTGTTTTGGTGCCTAAAATGCTGTAAACCATAACAAAAAACAATATTTTTCTTACATATATCAGTTCTTTAAACAAGAAGTGTGTATATACGCGTTTTCCTTGCATTTCTGTGCTTTGGTGCATAAAAGCAGAAAACCACTAAAATATCACGTTTTTGTTACTTTTATTTCGTTTCTCTATCGTGGCTTATTTTCATCATTTTTCTCATTTGAATTCTAACAATGTAAAATGACTTCAACATAAAACATTTTCACACCTTCAAAACACATAAATAGGACGTTTAAACAAGTTTAGTGTATACGCTTGTTTTGACTGCTTTTCTGAGTTTTGTTACCTAAAAGGCAGTAAACCACCATAATAACACATTTTCTTACATATTTCAGTTCCTTAAACAAATAGTGTGTTTTCCCTGCATATCCGTGTTTTGGTGCATTAAAAGCAGAAAACCACTAAAATAACGTTTTTTTTTTTTTTACTTTTACTTTATTTCTCTATTTTGCCTTATTTTTCATCATTTTTCTCGGTTTAAGTGTAACAATGTAAAATGACATCAATATGCTAAGTATTCAATCGAGATTATTATTATTATTTTTTTGCATAAAACACCTTAAAAACACATAATTAAGTATTTTTAACAATTATGGAGTTTATACTTGTGTTGCCTCCATTTTTTTAGTTTTGTGCATAAATTTCTAGAAAAAACTAAAATAACCCATTTTTTTCATATTTCAACTTTTTAAAACAAGTAAACAAGAGTAAACGTGCGTTTTGCCTGCATTTCTGTGTTTTGGTGCAAAAAAAAAAGCTAACAACTATTCAAATAACACGTTTTTGTTACTTTTATTTCGTTTCTCTATATTGGCTTCTTTTTATCCATTTTATCGGTTTGAAGCATAACAATGTA
>NW_025541513.1:10000-25000 GCF_017591435.1 Portunus trituberculatus | reverse complement strand
CATGTAGGTGTTTTAGGTTAACAAATGAATAGGAATGACGAGATGCTTGGTGAGTTTGTAAATGAGATGGAGCTGGAGAACCTAAATGAGACCCTGGCAGAAGGACGAGTGACGTGGTGTGCTAGGAATAGGGGTCTGCGATTGACTATATGCTAGTGAATGGGAGAATGCGTGAGATTGTGGACCGCATGTGGATCGATGAAGATGGAAGGATTGACATTGTCTTGGACCATAACATGCTGGTGCTGGAATGTAAGTTGTATGGAAGAGAAGGAAAGAGTGCAAACACTAAGAGGAGAAAGTGGAGGTTGAGGGATGTAGGATGGAAGAATTTCCAGGTAGACTTGAGTAAGCGAAGCTGGGAGGATGAACGTTTGAATGCTGTGGATGAGATGAATGATAGGTTTGTTGAGAATGTAAATAATGCAGCAGCCAGCCAGATAGGGTATGTGAGAACGAGTGCCAGAAAGCGTGCATGTAAGCCGTGAGAGAGAGAGAGAAAAGAATAACATGGTATGCTTGTAGGTGGTGAAGTAAAAGTGGCTGGACACTGGAGTATGGAAGAATCATCTAAAATTTTTAAGTCTCCTCTCAGGGAAATCAGTCGGTCGGGAAAAGCTTCTCTCAGTAATCCCATTGAAATGCGTGCAATGTGGGCTGTGGCCCCATCTTGCTGGAACCACACGTTTCCATTATCCAGGTCCATATTAATGAGAGCAGGCATAGAAAAAAACTCCCTGAGCATTGTCACATAGCGTTCTGAAGTCACTGTTACGGCACCACCGTTTTCTTGGAAAAAGTAAGGGCCAATGATCCCTACTCTTGACACTTAAACTGGCCTGCGCGCTCACCTGATTTAGCCCCCTGTGATTATTTCCTGTGGGGATATCTCAAATCCCTGGTGTATAACGACCGTCCACAGACCCTGGAAGACCTATAAAACGCCATCCGAACTGAAATAGCCAATATACCGCTCAACATGCTGGAGAGAGTAGACCAAAGCTTCCGAAATCGTCTGAATCAGTGTATTGACAATGGAGGTGGACATTTAAAAGATATTGTCTTTAAAACAGTGTAAAAGTAAATCTCCCATGTTGTGTGAAAGGCATAAAGGAAGAATAAAGAATTGTGAAGTGTGAACAGGTTTTTATTTCATTCTCAAATCGGGAAGTATCCGCGCCCCACCCTGTGTGTATATATATATATATATATATATATATATATATATATATATATATATATATATATATATATATATATATATATATATATATATATATATATATATATATATATATATATATATATATATATATATATATATATATATATATATATATATATATATATATATATTATGTAAAAACTTGTTTAATTCATGAATTATAGAGAGAGAGAGAGAGAGAGAGAGAGAGAGAGAGAGAGAGAGAGAGAGCGTCTTGTGTACGTGCGAGTAATGTGAGTCTGTCGTAGTTACTCTTCCTATCCACCCGTTTTCTTTTCTGGTAAAACATTATCACCCCCCTTCCTTTCCTGTTCCCCGAATCCAACAAACCTCCCAGCCACCACCCATCCAGCATCCCCGTGACGTCACTGGGTGCGCAGAACTCGGAAAGCGGGATAACCCTGTATTCTCTTAATACTGGGATAGTCTTTTTTCCCCTTCGTCTCATATTGTTTGTACTGGACTCTCATATCAGTGGCACACAGAACACAAAGCTGAACTCACACCCTCGTTGTTGCTATTGTTTTTTGCGTACATCCAAACGAAGAATATCTTACGGTGGTGAGAATGAGTCAAAAGTCAGACACTTGGACGGTCAGTGGGAAGATGAGAGAGAGTATTGAGGCAGCAGAGATGTGGTCTACCAGGAGACGAGGTTAACTACTGAGAGAGCAATGGAGAGGCCTGGCACTGGTGATCACGGTAAGGACTAGACCAGTGGTTCCCAACCAGGGGTCCATGCACCCCAAGGGGTCCATGGAAGAATTTCAAGGGGTCCATAGAGATTCTACTTATCTTTTGATTTATTATACTGGAATTAGGAGACATGCAGCTCAGAATAAAATTCATACTACTGTACACAATCCTTAAAACTGAATGCTTAAATGCTAGAATTGCTCTATATTAGCTAACGGGGTCAGGGTGTCAAATTCACGGCCCTTGTGACAAATTTGGCCCTTAGGATGGTCATGAGTAGCCCGCGAGATGACAGGCTTGATCTATTTCGTTGTAGGGGGTCCACAAGTGAAAAAGTGACTGGAAAAGGGGGAACGGGACCAAAAAGGTTGGGAACCACTGGACTAGACAGTAACGATATGTGAGGCACCAGAAGAATGGTAAGAATGGTTTGAGTGGCGAGGTTAACTACTGAGAGTGCAATGGAGAGGCCTGGCACTGGTGATCACGGTAAGGACTAGACAGTGACGATGTGTGAGGCCCCAGAAGAATGCTAAGAATGGTTTGAGTGGCGAGGTTAACTACTGAGAGAGCAATGGAGAGGCCTGGCACTGGTGATCACGGTAAGGACTAGACAGTGACGATACCAGAAGAATGCTAAGAATGGCTTGGGTGGTTAAATAATGCGAGAGCAGTGGATAGGTCTGGCATTGGAAGGGAACCAGTGAGTTCTAGAGGCAGAGTGACAAGATTTCTACATGATTAACTCGAGAATCACTCTTGAAGACCTGTAGGTTTTCAAGACTGGAGGTGAACTGATATTGGTCACCGAGGAGGAAGGGAGAACCAGGATTCATTATTATCTGTTATTCATTTCTTGTTTCATCATCTTGTTTACACACATTTTCAATTAATCTTGCTCTCATTTCATTTTCGGAATGTAAAGGAAAACCACTACCACCACCGCCACCGCTGTCAACACAACACAACACAACACAACAACAACAATATCAACATCAACAACATCTATAACGAGAACAACATCAACAACGGTAACTGTAAAGATGATGAAAATATTACTAGTAGTAATAATGATAATGATAATAACAAAAACAACAATGGCAATAATAATAATTATAATAATAATAATAATGGTAATAATAATGATAATAATAATAATAATGATACTACTACTAATAATAATAGTAATAATAATAATAATAATAATAATAATAATAATAATAATAATAATAATAATAATAATAATAATAATAATAATAATAATAATAATAATAATAATAATACTAATAATAATAATAATAATAATAATAATAATAATAATAATAATAATAATAATAATAATAATAATAATAATAATAATAATAATAATAATAATAATAATAATAATAATAATAACAATAATAGTAATAACAGCAATGATAATAACAATGCTAGTAATGAATTGAGTAGTTCTCTTAGCAGGTCAGTTTCACCTTAAACTTTGGATAGTTTCACAATCATTGGTCTTTTTCCTTGTGAAGCGACAGACCCTATTCTGTGAGCTGTGTTTACGTCACTGTCTTGAAGGTTTATTTTCAGTTGTTCTTTTGTCACGTTGAGGATGACAGTTTTGGAGTTTTCTTGGTTTGATTGGTCCGGTAGAGCGGGGCCACTGATGATTACCGTATCTCGTCGCTCATACTGGTCCACTACATCGATGTTGTATTCCAGAGTTTTCACTTTCATTTTCAGCTCATTCACTTCCTTACTTAGGTCTGATATTAGTGAGTCTTTTTTTTTGAAAGTTCGTTTTTCAGCATATCGGTTTCTGCTTTGAACTGCTTAGTCAGTAACACTAATTATTTCAACAAGCGACTTGGATTCTTGGGAGAGCGAGTCTAACAAGCTGTTTAATTCCTCCTCGCTTGTTTCGATGTCGAGAGCAGCACCGGCTACAGGGGAAGGTGCTTGTTGGGGCTGGCGTGGCTGGTCAGAGGAGCACCTTCTAGCCTTGCTTGAAGTCACCGTGTTACGCTGCGCGGAGGTCATTGCAGAGTCCGTTTGTAGAGGCAGAGTAGTCACACAAAAGTTGTCCGAACTCGCTCGGCGCAGCCAGACAGCTCTTTTAATAGTAGTAGTGGAAAGGAAAGGTCAAGGAGACGTCTGCACTCCAGGAAAGCTCGAGTGAGGATATGGTTACATATGTTCACCAAAGACTAATACCTGGGAACAGAAGAACATAAAGATGCAACGAGAGGTGATAAAGTGCCTAGATAACATAATGAAAAGACATAGAAGAATTTAACTCTAAGAAAGTAAACTGGAGAGAGATGGAAGTAATGGATAATGCTGGGCAGTGGAGCGAGAAAGTGTTGCAGTTGACTATGGTTAATGCAATGGAACAGTGGGTGGAGGAGTCATAAAGGTACAGAGGGGAAGAACAACCATCGTTGCTTGACCTAGTTTTCACAAAGAAAGCAGAGCCCTCTCCAATCATACACCACCTTTGTCCAATGGTGAGAAGTGATCATGTGACATTAGAGATGCAAATTCAGGAGATAAGTTACAGAGATGACTATAAAGGAGTGAGATTAAATTATGCAAGAGCGGATTTAAAAAAAAAAATTAAGGATCTATTTTGCTGATTTTGAGTGGAGAAATATTATGTACAGAAAGACAGTACAAAGAAAATATGACAAATTCTTACAGAAATATAATACAAGCTAAAAAGGAAAAAGATAAAGTGTGTGTGTGTGTGTGTGTGTGTGTGCAGGATTGAGTCAAGCTGGTAATGGCTGGTCTTTTTAAAGTTAATGTGTTATGTTTATCTGTGAAGTGTTTCATTTAATTTCTTTTATTCCTCTTTCCTAATGGAAGTTCTCATAAAAGATAAACTCCCAAACTTTATTGAGTTAGCGGCGGTCACTGCACAGCACCAACACAGTGTACAGCGTACAGTGTACAGTGTACAGTGTACAGTGGGTACAGTGTCCACTCTTGCCTACAGCTCACACAGGATGCCGTGTCTTTTTTGTGGGGCATACTTTTTTTATTGCTGTGACTTGTACGTGTATATATGTACCCTTGTAATGAATGGTTAGTCAGAGAGAGAGAGAGAGAGAGAGAGAGAGAGAGAGAGAGAGAGAGAGAGAGAGAGACCTCGGTCGCCTGCTGGTCACCCAGCCAGTCTTTCCCATTACGGAGCGAGCTCAGAGGTCATAGACCAATCTTCGGGTAGGACTGAGACCACAACACACAACACACAACACACACCGGGAAAGCGAGGCCACAACCCCTCGAGTTACATCCCGTACCTATTTACTGCTAGGTGAACAGGGACCACACATTAAGAGGCTTGCCCATTTGCCTCGCCGCTTACCGGGACTCGAACCCGGGCCTCTCGATTGTGAGTCGAGCGTGCTAACCACTACACTACGCGAGAGAGAGAGAGAGAGAGAGAGAGAGAGAGAGAGAGAGAGAGAGAGAGAGAGAGAGAGAGAGAGTGTGTGTGTGTGTGTGTGTGTGTGTGTGTGTGTGTGTGTGTGTTTTGAGGTTCCCGAGATGTGTACTAATAAATATATGTGGTATTTGAATATGTACTAACCAATTTGCAACATGTTTTGTGACACAGGAACCTAAAATAACTGATGAATTAGCAAGAAATGAACCTAAAACTGGAAAATACTGACAATTTGTAACAGATCTTATGATAGAGAAAGATCAAAATAACCGATAAACTAAGAACACATGGACTCAAAATGGTTAGATTTGAGTAATGAACTAAATATTGACTTAATTTGTGCTAAGGAGAGTCAAATATAATTGAATGTACAGTATTTTGTTTATTATTTCTTATCGTTTGGTTTTATGATAGAGAAAGATCAAAACAACTGATAAACTAAGAAGAAATGAACTTAGGATGATTAAATTTGAGGTGTGAAGTAAATATTGGCGTAAGTGATAAAGAGAGTTAATGAAATAAGATCAGTGAATGGAGTTTGTTTATTGTTTTCTTAGAGTTTGGTTTTTATGATAGACAAAGATCAAAATATCTGACGAAATAGGATGAAATGAACTTGAATGATTAAATTTGAGGTGTGAAGTAAATATAGACTCTTGTGATAGATTTTATTACTTTTTTGCTTATTGTTTTCCTTGAGTTTAGTTTTACAATAAAGAAAGATCAAAATAACTGATAAACTAAGAAAAAATGAACTTAGGATGATTAGATTTGAGTAGTGAAGTAAATATTGACTTGTGTGATAAAGAGAGTTAATTAAATAAAATCAGCAAATGTAGTTTGCTTATTTTTTTCTTAGATTTTGGTTTTATGATAAAGAAAGATCAAAACAAGTGATATACTAAGAAGAAATGAACTTTGAATGATTAAACTTGAGTAGTGAACTAAATATTGACTTAATTTGTGGTAAGGAGAGTGAAATGTGACTGAATGTATTTTGTTGATTGTTTTCTTACAGTGTAGCATTAAAGGAAGGACGGAAACAACCTGCATTAATGACACTGTACATTTTCATTCTTTTTCTATTATTTCCTGTACAAACTTTCACATTTCCTGATTCATTTCCATTGACAACTTTGCAAACATTTATTTATTTTCTTACTTACTCTCATCTTTCTTACAATTCCTTCTTCCTTTCTCCTCCTTCTCTTCCTTCCTTCCTCAGTCACTCAACCTCCTCCTTTCCTTTCATCTCCTCCTCGTTCTCCTTTCCTCCACCCTCTCTGCTCTCTTTCCCTCCTCTCTCTCTCTTTCCAATCATTCACCCTTCTTCTTTCCTTCACCTTCTCTCCTTCTCCTTTCCTCCATCCTCTCTCCTCTCTCTTCTTCCTCTTTCCTTCTTCAGTCACCCACCTTCCTCCTTCCTTTCTTCCACCTTTTCTCTTTCCTTTCTTCCTCCCACAGTCACCCACATTCCTTCCTTCCTTCCTTCTTTCTTTCCTCTCCTTTCAAAATCACAAACCCTTCTTTCCTTCACCCTATCTTTTCTTCCTCTTCTTTCCCAGTCACCCATTCTTCTCCTTTTCTTCACCCTTTCCTTTCTCTCCTCTCTCTCTCTCTCTCTTCTCTCTTTCTTTACATCCTCTCTCTCTTCTTTCTCTCCTTCACCTTCACCTCTCTCTCTCTCTTTCCTTCTCCAATCACCCCATCTTCTTTCATCCACTCTCACTTTCCCTCTTTCTCTCCTTCCTTTCCTTCACCTTCTCTCCATCTCTCTCCTTTCCTTCACTTTCCTTCCGTCTTCCTCTCCAATCACCCACCCTCCTTTGCCTCCCCTTCTCCCCTCTCTCTCCTCTCTCAGCCTGTCTCTCTTCACCCTGCGGACTATGTTAGCGTAAGTCTTGGGCTGCTTGAAGAGGGCGCTGATGGAGAAGTGGTGCAGGCCAAGGCTACTCATCTCCTCTATTCTACTCCTCGTCCTCTTCACTGAGTACTGCAGGAGTCGCATGCAGCCCCTGTGTGTGTGGAGAGGGTTAGATTATGTTAGAGAGAGAGAGAGAGAGAAGGGGATCTGTTTTGTTTTGATATTTTAAGAGAATATAGATAGATGGATTTTTATTTATTTTTTTTTTTTATCATAGAAATGTGGAATATGTGGAATGTGTGTATGGTTATATGGGATGTTTAATGTTGAGGGGATAACACACACACACACACACACACACACACACACACACACACACACACACACACACACACACACACACACACACACACACACACACACACACACACACACACACACACACACACACACACACACACACACCACATAATGCACTCTCGACTCACTATCGAGAGGGCCGGGTTCGAGTCCCGGAAGCGGCGAGGCAAATGGGCAAGCCTCTTAATGTGTGGTCCCTGTTCACCTAGCAGTAAATAGGTACGGGATGTAACTCGAGGGGTTGTGGCCTCGCTTTCCCGGTGTGTGGCGTGTGTGATTTGGTCTCAGTCCTACCCAAAGATCGGTCTATGAGCTCTGTGCCCGCTCCGTAATGGGGAAGACTGGCTGAGTGAGTGACCAGGAAGCGACCGAAGTGAGGTGAATTACACACACACACACACACACACACACACACACACACACACACACACACACACACACACACAAACCCCAAAACAGCTCGCCGGGAAAACCTAGGGAAAAACTGTCTCCAAATTAAATAAGCGTTTTTGGATCGTATAATTATACAGAAAGAAGAACGAAAGAGAGATGGTGTGGCATGAAGTGTCCCACCATGACGAGACGGGAAGTAAAGACCTGCCCGGCCAGACGCATGAATCATTCCCTCCACAGAGCGAGCGACGTGGACGCTTTAGTTGCGCCTAAAACCAACACCAAAAACGCAAATACCAACACCACCAACACCAACATCAACACCAACACCAACACTATCTAAATAAATCTTAAATAAATAAGTGAATTCTAGGTTAAGTTTATCCATAGTTAGGTTAAGCATTTTTAGTTCAATGTGGTAATGTCCCCCCTGTACATTTTCAGTGTAAGCAGCAACACCAAGGTGAGCAATACTGATAATAACATTTTAAAGAATCAACAATACTAAACCCTTTATCATTATCATTCATGCTAATATCAATTCTACTTACCTAACTCTTAATAACATTTCCATCATTAACGTTGCCTTTATAATAATGATAATAATAATAATAATAATAATAATAATAATAATAATAATAATAATAATAATAATAATAATAATAATAATAATAAATACTTTATTTAGTCAATTTGTAATGATACATACAAATTGAAACTCTGTGGATGCAGATCATTCAAAGTTACAGTTACAACACACATACAGTACAAAACACAATAAAATATCTGGGACAAGACAAGGTCCAAGACTAAAACTATATACGCTACACTATTTTAAAAACACCATGCTGTAAATTTATCCTGCATCAGAATCGAAATCACAATGGAAGCAATAACTTTACCTTTTTGCATGGACATAATTATACAATTTAATGCTAAATGGTACAAATGAATTTTTATATCTAGATGTTTTCTGTGAAGGCAAACCCAACCTTTTTCCAGATCTTAAGAACACGTAGTTATCATTGAGAGGATGGGTATTGTCGTTCATTATTTTCCTAGTTGTACACAATACATTTCTAGAATATAGGTTATCTAGTGTTGTTACCTTTACACCCAATTTATCAGCAATTCTCACAACCTTTTTGAGTTTCTTCTTGTTTTTTACAGTGAAGCACCCATACAGCGTTGTTAAACCAAAACACAGAGTTGACTCAATAACAGACTTATAGAACATAGCAAGAATAGTATTTTCAACTTTTAGATTTCTTAAAATTCTCAGAAAGTGAATTCTCTGCATACATTTGCCATACACTTTCTTTGTGTTTACATCACCAGTTATTTTACCATCAATTTGCATCCCTAAGTATTTATAATCATGTACAATTTCTACCTGTTCCTCTTTAATTACAAGATTTTGAGTACACCTCTCCCTCTTACGAAAATCGATTAACATTTCCTTTGTCTTTTTTACATTTAAATTTAAATAATATCATCACTCCATTTAACAAAATTATTTACTTGAGAACTAGGTAAACATGGAATGTTTTGCTGCTGCTTTATTCTTACTAATGTAACCAAATATAATTCCTAATTAAGTAAAAAAAAAAAAAATGACGCTATAAAGCAGCCAGCTGCTGTTTGTCACAGCACTGGTTATTTGACAAGTGGTAACAAATGCACCGCAGTCATACACCTCACCGAGCACAGCGGTCAGAGTAGAGACCAGCAGGGATATATTATGTCCGTCACGGTCGGCGACCACTTTATAAATGACTTTTTTTACTACTAAAAGATGCCCCATACATACATTTTAGTAAATTTCGACTTCCAGAGACGTACACTTCCTTAAAATAGGTATACTGAATGATATACTAAACTATGTTAAGTTTTTTGGGAAAATCAATATTGTCGGAGCGTTTTCCTCATTGGAATTGTACTGGATGAGGAGATCCTCTCCCTGCAGGCCCGGCGTGCGTTCTGCCGACGTACGGTACGATATCTTGGGAACTTTCCCATTTTGTCATGATGGGACACAACGTTGATGGGACACTTCTTAATGCCACAATGGAACAAAGTAGTGCTGCCAGGCGTATGACAGAGTCAAAACATATGCCATCGTGTGAAAACCAACGATACATTGAAACTCCTGTTGCACTAAGGAAACTAACAGATGATATTATGGACAAGGATTTTTCTGGATTCAGGGACGAATGAGGTAATATGAGAAGGTCAATCAACATAGAAAGGGAATTAAGGTATATGAAGGACGTGATGTCGAGTGTAATTGACAAACAGGACCGACTGACAACGGAAAACACAGAGCTGAAGTTGAGATTGGTAGAATGTGAGAAGGTCAGTGCAATCAATCAGGGATTAAAACAAGAGATGAAAGAAATAAAGAAACAAAATGACGTACTAAAGGCCGCCTGTCAAGACTACGGAAACTCCTTAAGGAACTTACAGGTTAAAGTGCAGGATGGAATTGTGGACAGAGTAGAAGGTGGATTGGGTGAAAACAAGCTGAAGGAACTACGAAATGAATGGAAGCAAGAACAGGAAGACGAAAAAAGTTAAATTTTTGGAGGTTGTAAAGAAACAAATACAGGAAAACACGAAAATCGCTGTAATTGAAGTCATTAAAGAAAAAGAAGACCTGGTGCGGGATACAGTGGACAAGAAAAAAAGCTTCGTGATTTTTGGGCTGAAGAAAAAGAAAAATCCAAATAAATTCACGAGAAAACGTGAAGAGAGAGAATTGGGCAAAACTGTTATCAAACAAGTACAAGACAGCACACAGGAACTAGACCAGGAAATGGAGGAAGTGATCAGGCTAGGAGGATACAGTGAAGGGGGGTAGGAGACCAATGAAAGTGAGAATGAGATCCCAAGTGGCAGTAGATGAAATTATAGCTAGGAAAGGGAAGCTGGCCGATGATACTGAACACAAGGATATATGGATAAAAAAAGATATGAACCTAGAGGAGAGTGAAAAGGAGAAGGTGCTAAGCAGTGAAGCTAAGGAAAGAAACGAGAAAAGGACAGAGATAGAGAAGAAACATTTTTTACTGGAGGGTTCTGGATATGAGACTAAAGAAGTGGTACCTACAGAAGAAAGAGGAGGTCGTGGAGGAGGCAGGAAATTAAGAGTGACTTATACTTTTATAGATGGGTTGTTATCAAGCATGTTGGAGGTTAGGGATTATTTGAAAGAGAAAAGCCGGATGTAATGTGCATCGTTGAAACAAAACTAAGAGAAGAGATGCATGTTAACTTTAGAGAGGAGGATATAATACCTGGAGGAGAGACAGGAAGGATAAAGGGAGGAGGAGTGCTGACAATGGTTCGTGATAATGTATGTGTGGAGGATGTGCAATATGGAGAGGACAAAGTCGAAGTAATGGGAGTAACAATCAAAACAGAGGAATTGTATGTAAACAACATCAAGCAGGTTTCTACCTGTTCCCCACCGGTTATAGGCAAACAGTTCAGGGTCTGGATGCGATGCTGACGGTCCTTTGCACCAATCTATGAAGTGCTTTGAGCAGATATCATGGTCCTTGGTAGCTCTCCACGTCGGGCCTCGTTTACATCGTGTCTCCCATAATCTTCGAGCCGCGTCTTTCTTCCTGGGAAACACAGTCCATCCTTTCACGCCTTGGTTTTTTTTTTTTATATAGAATTGCAGTCAGCTACAGCACATGTATAAACCGGCATTCTGTTCCAGCTCTAAGAACACTCCACACTAGGGTGACCAGATTTCTGAGACAAATTCCGGGGACATTTTCAGTTCAGAGAGGTAAAAACATGTAGAATTTTTGCACTGGAAAAATTAAACGGGGACACTATCCGTACCATTTCTAAACCAGCAATCAAAAGTTTCTCTCGCCTTATTTACCCAAGTTGCAAAGAAAAAAAATCTCTACCTGATGAAATATCTGAGATCACGAACACCAATTAGCTGTTAAAATGTGTCCGCTATACACTTCACCGCCTTCACGGAAACTGTGTATCTTTCCTTTATCGTCTTAGTTTCTTTATTTTCATGATATTTTTTTCCACTGCGGAGATGTGTATGCGCTTATTACACGACTATCTATATATTACTATATCTTTTCATTAAGTTGTATGAGTTTACCAGCTCATTGCAAACTCCAAAAAAAAAAAAAGAAAGGAACACAAAAAAGGAAAAATCCATAATCATTTAGAAGCATTAACTTTCTCTGCATCCTTGTCTTGATGTTGACAACAGGACTGTATCATCCATCAAAACTAAGATGTGCAGCCATACAAGTGCAAGCCATACATCCACATCACAGCTATTCTTAATCAGACCAATAATGAATAACAAACATGAAACAGGGGAGCCTTGCCTTACACACACACACACACACACACACACACACACACACACACACACACACACACATAATAATAATAATAATAATAATAATAATAATAATAATAATAATAATAATAATAATAATAATAATAATAATAATAATAAATAATAATAATAATAATAATAATAATAATAATAATAATAATAATAATAATAATAATAATAATAATAATAATAATAATAATAATAATAATAATAATAATAATAATAATAAATAATAATAATAATAATAATAATAATAATAATAATAATAATAATAATAATAATAATAATAATAATAATAATAATAATAATAATAATAATAATAATAATAATAATAATAATAATAATAATAATAATAATAATAATAATAATAATAATAATAATAATAATAATAATAATAATAATAATAATAATAATAAATGAATAAATAAATAAAAAAGATAAAGATAATGATGAGTTATGAAAAATAGTGGGCGAGAATGAGGACATATCATGGTGTTAGAAACATGGACACATTAATAATTGGCAATTATATCTTCTTTTAAGTTGTTTCTTAAAGGAATGTAGTGAAGGTATAATTTTTGAATTAAGAGGGATAGAGTTTCAGATTTTAGGAGCGAGGTAAGCAAGAAAATGTTGAAAGACTGTTAGGTTATGTGCAGGTACACGTAAATCTTCATGAGTACTGGTGAAATAGGTGTGTTGTGGATTTAAAATGACTGATGTAGCTATTTTTGACTTTTATACATATAAGTACCAATTTGTAACTTATTTATACCAAAAGTTTTAGCAAGTTTGTTTCTTTGAATAGGGGTTGTGTGTGGGCAAAGTAGTCACTCTTAGTTGTGATTCTAATGATTTTTTTCTGCAATTTAAATAAAGGTAGTAAATGAGTAGGATAAGTACTGCACCAAACCGGTGTACAATAGTGTAGGTGAGGTAAGACATGGGCATTATATAACATTTTCAGAACATCAGTAGGCATTAATTCTCTAATTTGATGCAACATACACACAAGTCGGCAAAGTTTAAGAGTTGTATTCGTTATATGATTTTGAAAATCGTATTTTCAACACATATATATATATATATATATATATATATATATATATATATATATATATATATATATATATATATATATATATATATATATATATATATATATATATATATATATATATATATATATATATATATATATATATAATATGATCAAATAAAAATCTTCTCTTCTTCTTCTTCCTCTTCTTGTTGCTGTTTTATTGTTGTTGTTGTTCTGGTTGTTGTTGTTGTTGTTGTTGTTGTTGTTGTTGTTATTATTATTATTATTATTATTATTATTATTATTATTATTATTATTATTATTATTATTATTATTATTATTATCATTATTATTATTATCATTGTTATCATTATTATATCAACATTATTATCATCACCATTTTCAGCATCTTCATCATTATCATGATCATCATCGTCATCATCCCCATCATCATTATAATCATCATCATCAGAAGCAGTAGAAGAAGTAGCAATATCAGATAAACAACAACAACAACAACAACAACAACAACAGCAACAATACACACACACACACACACACACACACACACAGAGGAGGGCGTTCAGGGTCATCCTTGGGCCTGCCTACAGGTCCTACGAGGACGCCCTGACCTGCCTGAGTCTGCCGAGGCTGGCCACAAGACACCAGGAAGCCTTGGAAAAATTTGGGGAAGGACTGCTGCGTCATCCACGTCTCCGCCACCTGCTACCACCCGACGTGCCTCCCCCTGCTCGCGCCACCCGACACCATAATCGCGTGGCGCCTTTGAGAGCACCGCGCACGGATTGGTACCAACTTAGCGCGGTGCCCACTATTGTGCGAGCTTTAAATAAATAAGTGAATTTCTAGGTTAAGTTTATCCATAGTTAGGTTAAGCATTTATAGTTCATTGTGGTAATGTCCCCCCCTGTACATTTTCAGTGTATTTTTTTACATTGCCTAACTAATAAACCGTTTATTATTATTATTATTACACACACACACACACACACACACACACACACACACACACACACACACACCGCGTAGTTTAGTGGGTAGCATGATGAAAAGAGGAAAGAAGGCGAAAAGGAAAGAAACGACCTTAAATTCTCTCTTCTCTCTCTCTCTCTCTCTCTCTCTCTCTCTCTCTCTCTCTCTCTCTCTCTCTCTCTCTCTCTCTCTCTCTCTCTCTCTCTCTCTCTGCATTTATTATAAGTTTGTATTAATCTCCTTACCTTACCTTACCTCACGCCTCGAGTTTTTGTCTATACCTTTCCTTCCTAAACTTGTACCACACTCCCCTACCACACCCCACAACCACCACACCCCCTACAATAGGTCTATTACACCTCCACCACACTTCTACCACTTCCTCACCACATCATCTTTCTTTTCCCCTCCCTGCCCTCTCTCCCCTTCCTTATGTATACATCACTAACATCCCCTCCACACATTCTCACACGTATGCCACAACTTTACCACATCCCCACCACATCTATCCCTCTCCCTCCCTCTCCCTCATTCCTATCATTATATATACCTCCCCTCCTAAACTCATCCCACATCCCCTCCACATCCCCACTACTACATT
>NW_025541513.1:0-7500 GCF_017591435.1 Portunus trituberculatus | reverse complement strand
TCAGAAGGGAGAAGGTAGGGAAATGTATCAGGGGGCAGGAAAATGGGAAGGCAGCAGAGCCAGATGAGAGAGAATGAGGTGCGACAGACTGATGAATACAAGTATTTGGGGATGTGGATGAGTTCAAATGACTGTGTGAAGGCAAAGAATGAAAAGATAAGCATGGTAAACTAGTGGGTGGATCGACTGGGAAGCGCACCAAGATGAGAGCTAGTAAATATGATGTGCTGCGAGAAGTTTGGAAGAGCGTAGCTGTTCCAAGCATTATGTATGGTATGGATGTGATTGTGTGGAATGAAAATGAACTAGGGAAGTTAGAAGTAGGACAAAATAGAGTAGCAAGAATGGCACTGAATGCACCAAGGTATGCAGCGATAGAAGCTCTGAGGGAGACATGGGCTGGAGTACTTTTAGACTAGAGAGAGACACGTAAAGGCAACGTTGAGGTACAAGGCTAGATTAGAGCGAATGTGTCGTGAGACGGGACGTGTGCCGGAAATACCAGAATGTTCTGACGAGGACAGTGAAAACGATGGTATAAACATTGGCGCCAGCTCCTAAACCTGAAGGTCAAAGGAACCAAGTGGGCGTGTTATCAAACAATCAAACAAGAATCTTGGAAGGCCGCCGTGGTGTATAAGAAAGATTAGTAACTGGAGCGACGCATAAACCATTAGTTCTAGGGCGAAGTGTTGTTGTGACAGACCAATGATAATAATTATAAAGTCGGTGATGGCTAATGACGAAGGATTGCTGTGACAGATGACGATAACATAGTGTACAAAGACATGTTAGCTTCCTAAGAACGAGCGTTGCTGTGGCAGACTACGATAACATAGTGTGTAGAGACATGTTAGCTTCCTAAGAATTTTCAGTGCTAGAAGGGCCGATTGCGGATTCGCAACGTGTATAAGGCCAGGCAGTAACGCGATCCAGCAGAGAGCTACCATTCACGCCCTCAGCAACAACAAGAATTTTTGACGCTTACACAAGCAACTAAACTTTTACGTGAGTAGTAACTTAGAGAATTTGTCCTAAGAGTTATGGAGTCTTGTGTGTACACGTATACTATGAACGTCGTAGACGTTTTTGCAGCACATCGCATGCTGTGGTGGAATGTGCAGTTAGGTGATGTCACTATGATTCATTGTGTTACGAGGCGATTTAGGACGAGTTACTGAGTTGAAGAATAGTCTTGTATAAGGAATTCCATAAGAATGGCAACGTGGCCGTGTTATCTGATTTTATTTAGGTATATGTGTATTTGCTGGTTTAGCCTATTTTTATGCTTTGTACAATAAAAATAGTATTGTGGAGCTGTAGTTGTGAGTACCCCACGGAAAAACCCATAGTTGCTCTTTGGTCAATCTGGACGCAGAAGGATTTGCCAGTGTCTTGATAAAGTCGCTTCAAGTAAACAGCTCACATGTGGTAACCAGAGGGAACGGTTACGACAAATGGATGATGCAAGACTAGTGAGAAAGGTGTTTCTATGGAATGTTAGGAGTAGCAGGTGGGGGAAGAAGTGTGTCAAGATGGCAGCAGAGAGTGGCTTGGAAACTAGTTGGGCTTTTCAGCGGATTGAGGGGAGGCATGTTGAGAGTGACTGGAGCATGGTTATTAGAAATGGGAAGGCAGAGAGGGATGTAAGAAAGTGGAAGAGTGAGATTGACAGAGTAGTGAAACATGTGGGATTGAGTGAATGGAAGAATAAGATGGAACAAAAGAGTACTTTGGAGTGGTACAGAGAGAAAGAGGCCCCGATGTATGAAAAGTGGTACGAGGGAAGCCTGGTGGTGACCTTCTCTTCCAAGCGAGGGCACAGTGTATGGATGTGAATGCAAGGAATTACAGATGGTCTGAGTCCCGCAGCAAGGTGTGCCAGATGTGTTTCATGGGGAGAGGATGAGACGGTGGAACATGTGGTGAGGGAGTGTGTGAAGTATGCCAGAGACAGGAATGAAAGGATGCAATTGGTGCTGAGGGAATTGGGGAATGCCAGAGTGGAGATGACAGGAAGGGAATGGATGGTGTTGCTGCTGGGACTGTGTGGAGACACGAATGACAGGATGATTGAAGCCGTGAAGGAATTCCTTGGGAAAATGTGGCGTGCTAGACGTATGAATCAATAAGGTGAATTTTGGTGATTGTTTTCTGTTTGTCGTTTTTCTCTTTTTCTGTACAGTATTGGCCGTTACAAAGGCCTGACTCAGGAGCAGTCCCGAGTCACCTGTAACATCAAGATCAAGATCAAGTTGAATTAACTTGAGTAGTGAGCTAAATATTGACTTAATTTGTGGTAAGGAGAGTGAAATGTGACTGAATGTATTTTGTTGATTGTTTTCTTACAGTGTAGCATTAAAGGAAGGACGGAAACAACCTGCATTAATGACACTGTACATTTTCATTCTTTTTTTTTATTATTTTCTGTACAATCTTTCACATTTCCTGATTCATTTTCATTGACAACTTTGCAAACATTTATTCTTTTACTTATTCTCATCTTTCTCACAATTCCTTCTTCCTTTCTCCTTCTCTTCCTGCCTTCCTCAGTCACTCAACCTCCTCCTTTCCTTTCATCTCTTCCTCGTTCTCCTTTCCTCCACCCTCTCTGCTCTCTTTCCCATATCTCCTCTCTCCTTCTTCTTTCCTTCACCTTCTTTCCTGCTCCTTTCCTCCATCCTCTCTCTTCTCTCTCCTTTATCTTTCCTTCTTCAGTCACCCACCTTCCTCCTTCCTTACCTCCACCTTCTCTCCCTCCTTTTTTCCTCCCACAGTCACACACATTCCTTCCTTTTTTTCCTTCCTACCTTCCTTCCTTCCTCTCCTTTCCAAATCACAAACCCTCCTTTTTTCCTTCAGCCTTTCTCCTCTTCTTCCTCTTCTTTCCCAGTCACCCTTTCTTCTTTTTTCGTACACCCTCTCTTTCCTCTCTCTCTTTCTGTTTTCCTTCCATCCTCTCTTCTTCTTTCTCTCTTTCACCTTCTCTCTTCTCTCCTCTCCCATCACAAACTGTCCTCCTTTCCTTCACCCTTTTCTCCTTCTGTCTCTTTTCCTCCACCCTCTCCTTCCTCTTTCCTTTCCCAGTCACCCATTCTTCTCCTTTCCTTCACCCTCTCTCCTCTCTCTTTCTCCTTTTCTTCCATCCTCTCTTCTTCTTTCTCTCCTTCACCTTCTCTCTCCTCTCTTTCCTTTCCCAATCACCCCTCCTTCTTTCCTCCAGCCTCTCTCCTTCTCTCTTTTTCCCTCTTTCTCTCCTTCCTCTCCTTCACCTTCTTTCTCTCTCTCTTTATTTGTCCTTAGTGGTCACGTGGATTAAGGCGCCGCATTCTGCCACGATGGTGGTAGATTGCGGGGCATCGATTCGAACCCCACTAATGACATCTAGCAGCTATATGGCCTTTGTTGCCTGGCAGTTGGACAAATTACTTCACTGGAGGAGGGGCTCCCTTGTGATGACTTAATTTGAGGATTATTAATTTTAATCCTTTAATCTTTCTCTCTTTCTCCTTCCTCTCTCCAATCACTTAACCTCCTTTCCTTCACCCTATCTCCATCTCTCTCCTTTCCTTCACTTTCCTTCCCTCTTCCTCTCCAATCACCCACCCTCCTTTGCCTCCCCCTCTCCCCTCTCTCTCCTCCCTCAGCCTGTCTCTCTTCACCCTGCGGACTGTGTTAGCGTAAGTCTTGGGCTGCTTGAAGAGGGCGCTGATGGAGAAGTGGTGCAGGCCAAGGCTACTCATCTCCTCTATCCTGCTCCTCGTCCTCTTCACTGAGTACTGCAGGACTCGCATGCAGCCCCTGTGTGTGTGGAGAGGGTTAGATTAGGTTAGATTAGAGAGAGAGAGAGAGAGAGAGAGAGAGAGAGAGAGAGAGAGAGAGAGAGAGAGAGAGAGAGAGAGAGAGAGAGAGAGAGAGAGAGAGAGAGAGAGAGAGAGAGAGAGAGAGAGATCTGTTTTGTTTTGATATTGTAAGAGAATATAAATAGATGAATTTTTCTTTTTTATTGATCATTGAAATGTGGAATGTGTGGAATGTGTGTATAGTTATATGCGGTGTTTAATGTTGAGAGGATAACACACACACACACACACACACACACACACACACACACACACACACACACACACACACACATACAAACACACACACACTTTACAACCAAACACACAAACACAAACCCCAAAACAGCTCGCCGGGAAAAAATTAAGGAAAAACTGTCTCCAAATTAAATAAGCGTTGTTGGATCGTATATACGGAAAGAAGAACGAGAGAGAGATGGAACAGAGTAGTGCTGCCAGGCGTATGACGATCTCAAAACATACGCCATCGTGTGAAAACCAACGATACATTGAAACTCCTGTTGCACTAAGGAAACTAACATATGATATTATGGACAAGGATTTTTCTGGATACATGGACGAATGAGGTAATATGAGAAGGTCAATCAACATAGAAAGGGAATTAAGGTATATGAAGGACGTGATGTCGAGTCTAATTGACAAACAGGACCGACTGACAACGGAAAACACAGAGCTGAAGTTGAGATTGGTAGAATGTGAGAAGGTCAGTGCAATCAATCAGGGATTAAAACAAGAGATGAAAGAAATAAAGAAACAAAATGACGTACTAAAGGCCGCCTGTCAAGACTACGGAAACTCCTTAAGGAACTTACAGGTTAAAGTGCAGGATGGAATTGTGGACAGAGTAGAAGGTGGATTGGGTGAAAACAAGCTGAAGGAACTACGAAATGAATGGAAGCAGGAACATGAAGAGAAAAAAGTTAAATTTTTGGAGGTTGTAAAGAAACAAATACAGGAAAACACGAAAATCGCTGTAATTGAAGTCATTAAAGAAAAAGAAGACCTGGTGCGGGATACAGTGGACAAGAAAAAAAAGCTTCGTGAGTTTTGGGATGAAGGAAAAGAAAAATCCAAATAAATTAACGAGAAAACTTGAAGCGAGAGAATTGGGCAAAACTGTTATCAAACAAGTACAAGACAGCACACAGGAACTAGACCAGGAAATGGAGGAAGTGATCAGGCTAGGAGGATACAGTGAAGGGGGTAGGAGACCAATGAAAGTGAGAATGAGATCCCAAGTGGCAGTAGATGAAATTATAGCTAGGAAAGGGAAGCTGGCCGATGATACTGAACACAAGGATATATGGATAAAAAAAGATATGAACCTAGAGGAGAGTGAAAAGGAGAAGGTGCTAAGAAGTGAAGCTAAGGAAAGAAACGAGAAAAGGACAGAGATAGAGAAGAAACATTTTTTACTGGAGGGTTCTGGATATGAGACTAAAGAAGTGGTACCTACAGAAGAAAGAGGAGGTCGTGGAGGAGGCAGGAAATTAAGAGTGACTTATACTTTTATAGATGGGTTGTTATCAAGCATGTTGGAGGTTAGGGATTATTTGAAAGAGAAAAAGCCGGATGTAATGTGCATCGTTGAAACAAAACTAAGAGAAGAGATCCATGTTAACTTTAGAGAGGAGGGATATAATACCTGGAGGAGAGACAGGAAGGATAAAGGGGAGGAGGAGTGCTGACAATGGTTCGTGATAATATATGTGTGGAGGATGTGCAATATGGAGAGGACAAAGTCGAAGTAATGGGAGTATCAATCAAAACAGAGGAATTCCTCACGTCGGAAAGTGCTGAAGAGCTGCCAGATTCGCCAGATAACTTAATTTAGCACATTCAACTCGGTATGCTGGAAAAAAATAATACGTCATATATGTGTTATCAAACTAAGTAATTAATTATTAGGAACATCTCTAATCAGCTTCACCAAGCACAGAGAACGTAATATGGCAAAACGAGCCAAAAATGTTTGGTTCATGGTCTCAGTTTTGGGACACTTCATCACCTTGAGTGAATTACATTATTTTCAGTAAGCAAGCACATTTCATTGGTTCAAGTTAATTTATTAGCAATCAAATCCAGAAAATGTGACGAATATCAAATAAACACGATGTTTTGATGCAAAATCTTTGTATGACTTCAGTGAAAGATTGTCCGTTCCGTATGTAAACAACATCAAGCAGGTTTCTACCTGTTCCCCACCGGTTATAGGCAAACAGTTCAGGGTCTGGATGCGATGCTGACGGTCCTTTGCACCAATCTATGAAGTGCTTTGAGCAGATATCATGGTCCTTGGTAGCTCTCCACGTCGGGCCTCGTTTACATCGTGTCTCCCATAATCTTCGAGCCGCGTCTTTCTTCCTGGGAAACACAGTCCATCCTTTCACGCCTTGGTTTTTTTTTTTTATATAGAATTGCAGTCAGCTACAGCACATGTATAAACCGGCATTCTGTTCCAGCTCTAAGAACACTCCACACTAGGGTGACCAGATTTCTGAGACAAATTCCGGGGACATTTTCAGTTCAGAGAGGTAAAAACATGTAGAATTTTTGCACTGGAAAAATTAAACGGGGACACTATCCGTACCATTTCTAAACCAGCAATCAAAAGTTTCTCTCGCCTTATTTACCCAAGTTGCAAAGAAAAAAAATCTCTACCTGATGAAATATCTGAGATCACGAACACCAATTAGCTGTTAAAATGTGTCCGCTATACACTTCACCGCCTTCACGGAAACTGTGTATCTTTCCTTTATCGTCTTAGTTTCTTTATTTTCATGATATTTTTTTCCACTGCGGAGATGTGTATGCGCTTATTACACGACTATCTATATATTACTATATCTTTTCATTAAGTTGTATGAGTTTACCAGCTCATTGCAAACTCCAAAAAAAAAAAAAAAAAAAAAAGAAAGGAACACAAAAAAGGAAAAATCCATAATCATTTAGAAGCATTAACTTTCTCTGCATCCTTGTCTTGATGTTGACAACAGGACTGTATCATCCATCAAAACTAAGATGTGCAGCCATACAAGTGCAAGCCATACATCCACATCACAGCTATTCTTAATCAGACCAATAATGAATAACAAACATGAAACAGGGGAGCCTTGCCTTACACACACACACACACACACACACACACACACACACACACACACACACACACACACACACACACACACACACACACACACAAAATAACAAACATGAGGTAGGGGAGCCTTGCCTTACACACACACACACACACACACACACACACACACACACACACACACACACACACACACACAAAGTCGGTCAGTAATCAAGATAGGAGCAATAAATAACAAAGTCAACCTTGATGTGAAAGAAAAAGAGAGAAGAGGGAATTGTGAGATGAATGGAATAGTCTCAGTGGTGAGGTTGATGGCGGCGAGTCTTTACGGAGCCTTGAAGAGCAGCGTTCAAAGATCATGTCTGGCGCACCAAGCGGCAAGTTCACTCTGCTACACGGAAGAAGTGGTGTTTTTAAATGGATTTTATAGATATATTGATGGATGAGGATAATAAGAGAATTAGTTCAAGTGTTTCGTACAAGAACTGACTGCCTGACTGAAACGTGTAGGCCTGATGGCTTCTGGCAGCTTCCATG
>NW_025541512.1:17500-18653 GCF_017591435.1 Portunus trituberculatus | reverse complement strand
TCCTACATTTCTGTGTTTTAGTGCATAAAAAGCAGAAAACTAAAATAACATATTTTTGTTACTTTTATTTCGTTTTCCTCTTTCCTATATTTTCATATTTTTTTCTCGTTTTAACGTGTAACAATGTAAAATAACTTCAATATACAAAATTTTCAATCGAGATAGTTTTTCTTTTTTTTCATAAAACACCTTAAAACATATAAATAAGACTCTTTAGTAAATATGGTGTATATGGATGTTTTGCCTGCATTTTTTTTTCTTGCATACAATGCTATAAAACACCAAAATAACCCATTTTTTTTTTTTACATATTTCAGTTCCTTGAATAAATGCTGTGTAATCATGCATTTTGCCTGCGTTTCTGTGTTTTGGTGCAAATAATGCTGAAAACTACTAAAATAATACGTTTTTGTTACTTTTATTTCTTTTCTCTATATTGGCTTGTTTTCATCAATTTTATCATTTTGTGTGTGTCCCACTAAATGAAAAGTCAGACCGCCTTGCTCAATGTGCCCTTCAAGACGACATAGTGGACCCTGGCACTGAGTACACTCTAGGCTATGTTAAGAGTAGCATTAAGGACTTTGTACATACTAGCATTGGTGATCAGTTAGAGCTTTGTTGCCATAGAGACAGTGGCACTAGTCTCCTCTATGCACTTGTCTCCCAGAGATGTGCTTACACCTATGGGAGACACACTGCATCACCCGACAGGCATGACATGCTCCACCGTCTCGGCCTGCCCTGAGTCACACATCTGGCACACTTTGGTGCGGGACTCAGACCACCTACTGTTCCTTTCACTCAAATCCATACATACACTGTGCCCTAGCTCGGAACAGTGATCACCACCCACGCTGCCATGGTACCACTTTTCATACATCGGGGCGTCATTTTCCTTGTACCATTCCAGAGTACTCTTTCATTCTATCTCATTTTTTCCATATATTCAGTCCCACCCTCTTCACCTCTCTGTCTATCTCACTATTCCATTTCCTCAAATCCCATTCAGTTCCTACTCTGCCTCCTCTTGTCACGATCCATTCACGCTCATTCTGATTTCTCCAAGTCATTCTTCTCATCTCCCATACAACTTGTAATACACTCCTCTCTATCATTCCCATGCACCTCTTCCTCCATTTGCTTCCACTTT
>NW_025541512.1:0-10000 GCF_017591435.1 Portunus trituberculatus | reverse complement strand
TTCCAATCTTCCCTTGTACCTAAGAGTAGCTTTTACTAGTCTTTCCTAAAAGTGCTCCATCCCATTTCACTTCTCAGAGCTTCTACTGCTGTGTACCTCGGTGCGTTCAGTGCCACTCTACCTATTCTATTCTATTCTGTCCTACTTCTAGCTTGTCAATTTCACTTTCATTCCATGGCATCACATCTATACCATACATTATACTGGGCACAGCCACACTCTTCCACATTTGTCTCAGCACATCATATTTACTTGTTCATGTTCTGTCTGCACTCCCCAATCGTTATACCCACTGATTCACTAAATCTGTCTTCTCATTCTTTGTCTTTTCACACCCACTTGGACTCACCCACACCCCCAAGTACTTATATTCTCGTGCCTGATTCAACTCATTCTCTCCAATTCTCCATACTGCATTTTTCATCCTCACACCTATTCACTATCATCACCTTACTTTTTCACTACTAACCCTAACTCCAAAGTCTCTCCTATATCCATCCACAACATCCAACATACTCTGCAACTCAACTGCTGACTCACTCATGACCACTACGTCATCTGCATAAAGGAGCTCCCCTATCTTATCATTCCCCACTCTTACTCCTGCATTCTTTATCTTGATCTTGATCTTGATGCTACAGATGGCTCAGGATCGCTCCGGAGTCGCTTGAATGAAGGAGAAGAATGTACCGGAATAAAGAAGAGAAGACACCCAACAGGCGAGATCATGTATGAAATAAGGCTGTATGAATGTGAGAGGATGGGGCATTGGAAAACTCGAGGATGTATGTAAGGAGCTGAATGAGTGGAACCTAGATATGGTAGGAATAACTGAGACGCACTTGAGGGATGCAGTGCAAATGGAAGGGGACGAATATGTGATGATAGGAAAGGGAGGCAGAAAACAGGAAAGGTTAGGAGAGGGCGTAGCACTGCTCCACAGAAAAGTGAGGAACCTGAGAGTGGAAGAACTTGATGTAGGAGACAGTGTGGAAAGTGAGGATGTGTTAGCGGCCCGAGTGGAGTATATGAATGAGTGTGGTAGAGATGAGAGGTTAGTGGAAGTGGTAGTGTACATGACAGTGGAAGGTGATAGAGCAGTCAGGGACAATAGCAGGAAGTATGGTGTGTTGAAGAAGATTGTGAGAGAGCATGCTAGGGAGAAAGTGATTGTTATAGGATATATGAATGCTCATGTAGGTGTTTTAGGTTAACAAATGAATAGGAATGGCGAGATGCTTGGTGAGTTTGTGAATGAGATGGAGCTGGAGAACCTAAATGAGACCCTGGCAGAAGGACGAGTGACGTGGTGTGCTAGAAATAGGGTCTGCGATTGACTATATGCTAGTGAATGGGAGAATGCGTGAGATTGTGGACCGCATGTGGATCGATGAAGATGGAAGGATTGACATTGTCTTGGACCATAACATGCTGGTGCTGGAATGTAAGTTGTATGGAAGAGAAGGAAAGAGTGCAAACACTAAGAGGAGAAAGTGGAGGTTGAGGGATGTAGGATGGAAGAATTTCCAGGTAGACTTGAGTAAGCGAAGCTGGGAGGATGAACGTTTGAATGCTGTGGATGAGATGAATGATAGGTTTGTTGAGAATGTAAATAATGCAGCAGCCAGCCAGATAGGGTATGTGAGAACGAGTGCCAGAAAGCGTGCATGTAAGCCGTGGTGGGATGATGAGATTAAGGATGCCACGAGAAAGAGAAAAGTCTAAATAGGGTATGCAGGCAATTGAGAAAGAGGAGGCATGAGAGTGAGGAGGCACATATGCATGGACAGCATATGTGAATCAGCAACGAGTGGCGAAGTGGGAGATAACACCGTGTAACAAAGCTTTTGTCCTTGAGTTGAAACTTATTTCTTATTTGCTTATGTGTAGAAAACATGAAAAAAAAAATACTTATATTCTTTTCTAATTTTGCTTTTGTGTCCAGGATGACATTTTCTAAATTTACCCATTCTCATAAGGACAAAGTGGCAAATTT
Source organism: Portunus trituberculatus (assembly GCF_017591435.1). NCBI lineage: Eukaryota > Metazoa > Arthropoda > Malacostraca > Decapoda > Portunidae > Portunus > Portunus trituberculatus. The sequence goes on along the minus strand of NW_025541512.1, from coordinate 8,004 downwards.
GAAGTTTGAATTGAACAAAGTAGATACAAAACGACATATAATGCAATAATAGCATTTATTTATTCTAGAATTACACCAGTGAGACAATAGACACATTAGAAATGAGTAGTTCTTCTAGATTTACGCTTATACTGTAGATTACCTTCACGAATCAGCCCACAAATGTAGTGTTCCATCATGTTTTCATTATAAGACCCTTGGTAGCGGCGTTCAAAGTCCAATATATCCTGGTGGAAGCGCTCGCCCTGCTCCTCAGGACTCTCCAATGTCTTCCTTAAATTCATGAAGATGGGCGTCAAGGATATGGACTTTAAAAGCATAAAGATATTTTCTATGTCACTTAAAAGCATAAAGATATTTTCTATGTACTCATAAGACACAGCTAACGCCTTAGGGTGCCTGTACATACAGCCGATCATAATGGAAGGCAGTTTGCGGCACTGCACAATCACCCACACATCCTCGATACCCGCTAGTCTAATTATATCGTGAGATAGTACATTAGATTTCAGTGTGTCCTTTACATAAATACATGCACCAGCACCACGTCCATTATCACATCTAAAAACAGAGAGAGAGAGAGAGAGAGAGAGAGAGAGAGAGAGAGAGAGAGAGAGAGAGAGAGAGAGAGAGAGAGAGAGAGAGAGAGAGAGAGAGAGAGAGAGAGAGAGAGAGAGAGAGAGAGAGAGAGAGAGAGAGAGAGAGAGAGAGAGAGAGAGAGAGAGAGAGAGAGAGAGAGAGAGAGAGAGAGAGAGAGAGAGAGAGAGAGAGAGAGAGAGAGAGAGAGAGAGAGAGAGAGAGAGAGAGAGAGAGAGAGAGAGAGAGAGAGAGAGAGAGAGAGAGAGAAATTACTAAAGAAAAAAAAACATTACGATGATTATACACACACAAAAAGAAAACAGAAAACAAGGAAAATAAATGCACCAAATATTTTTCCATCACTTACTACCATTACTCATTATTACGATCATTTTTACCACAACACCAAACAATGAAGACCCGAACAAGCCCATGACCAATCAATATATAACCTCCACGGCTTCCTTTCCCCAACAGGTAATGCGATATGGGGTCACACCTGTCCATACCTGCCCTCACCTGTCCATACCCGTCCACACCTGTCCTCACCTGTCCACACCTGTCTTCACCTTACCACACTTGTACACACCTGTCCTGTTTATATCTGTCTATACTTGTCCACACCTTACTTGTCTTATCCACACCTGTCTTCACCTCACCTGTCCTCGTGGCCCACTTATTGACACACACACACACACACACACACACACACACACACACACACACACACAGGACCGGGGTTTGATTCCCCGGCCGGGTGGAGATATTTGGGTGTGTCTCCTTTCACGTGTAGCCCCTGTTCACCTAGCAGTGAGTAGGTACGGGATGTAAATCGAGGAGTTGTGACCTTGTTGTCCCGGTGTGTGGTGTGTGCCTGGTCTCAGGCCTATCCGAAGATCGGAAATAATGAGCTCTGAGCTCGTTCCGTAGGGTAACGTCTGGCTGTCTCGTCAGAGACTGCAGCAGCAGATCAAACAGATAGATATATTTACAGACCACAAAAATATAGAATATTACACTATAATTTTGAACAATTGGGTTATGATCCATATTAAAAACTAAAGAAAATGTGACCATGATAGTAATTAACTCAAAATACACACACACACACACACACACACACACACACACACACACACACACACACACACACACACACACACACACACACACACCTATCACTGGAAAATCGAACCAATAACAGGTGAACAATAAAGAACAGTGGCGAGCCAGTGAGCCAATGAGAAAAGGACACATACACACATACATACATAAAAATAACATAAACAAAGGAATTATGACTTATGGTAAGAAAGAGTAACAAGAGAAGTAAAACTCTGAATAAGAAAGTAAAAGTGAAAATAGCATAGAGGAATTATGTCTAAGGGTAAGAAAAACAAAATGAAAATAACGTAAACAAAGGAATTATAGCTAAAGGTGAGAAAAAAGACAACGAAAGTAAAAATATGAATAAAAAAAGTGAAAATGAAAATAGCATAGAAGAATTATGACTAAGGGTAAGAAAAAGAACAATAAAGATAGAAACATTATTAACTCCTTTAGTACTGGGACGCATTTTTATTTTGAGTTTTGGGTGTGATTAGACGATTTTATTGACATTAGGAAAGATTTATGGAGCTCACAACATTAATGGCCAGAGTCTTCACTATTTTAATCCCCACGGAAGTTCCTGAAGCTGTATAAAATCACCAAATAGTAAGCAGAATGAATATGGAAACATGTCCTGTACTGAAGTGTTAAAAAAAAAAAAAAAAGAATATTGATTAGGGCAACAAAACTGAAAACAAAGTAGATGCCTGAAAAAAATAATAGGTAGAAAAATGAATGAATAACAAATAAGAAGGAAGAGAAGACGCCAATAACGAAAGAGAATATCCGTAAGTACGAGAAGAAGAAGTAAGAGGAAACAAAAAGACAAAGACAAAGAAGTGGGCATGTCAAGTGAAAATAACATAAATAATAGTAACAATAGATAAATAGCAAGTGAGAACTAACACAAGATTCTAAAACAGTAAAAGAGAAGACGCATAATAAAAAGAGACCAAAAGGTAGAGAAGAAGAAAAGAAAGCCTCAAAATAATGTAAATAATAGAAGAAAATAAGTAGATAGCAAATAAGACTCAAGGAGGATATTTTAACGAGTACTGTAGGATTGAGAGAGAGAGAGAGAGAGAGAGAGAGAGAGAGAGAGAGAGAGAGAATTAGAGAGAGAAATGACACATAACTATATAAGCAATAGGAATGAGATTAACAAAGAGAACATCCAATCCAAATTTGGAGAAGAGGTAAGAACTAACAACAAGAGTAATAGACATAAAAAAAAGTAAAAATATAAATAAGTAAGAGAAAAAAGTAAATAAATAGCAAATAATACTGACATCTCTCTCTCTCTCTCTCTCTCTCTGGTTCATTTTTCCTCACCGCTAACCTTGTCACGAATACTCTGCGTGACGTCACCCTTGATGTCCCTGCCCACCCACACCCGCCTCCACACACCCTGTCCTCTCGTACCCCCCTCCTCCTGCCCTCGCTCACCGCCCCCGTGTGCCCGTGATTAGTCTGCGCCCGGGGAGCGAAATTTTTTTTTCCCAAACGATTTGGAGTGTGGGGGCGGGGCTTAAGTGATGCGTGTGTAGAGAAAACGAATTTTATGGTTAACTTAATGATAATATTTTATTAACAATCACACTCTCTCTCTCTCTCTCTCTCTCTCTCTCTCTCTCTCTCTCTCTCTTGATTATGGAATGTATATCTATAACTAAATGAAGGGTTCTCAACTTTGGGGTAGACGTATCTCCTGTGGTAGACTACTGGAGAGGAATTCTGTGGATACGTGACAGGTAATACAATAGTCACTCTTGCTAGTTTTCTATAGATCGCGTCGTTTCTCACGCGTACGAAACAGGTACCGTCATCACAAGCACGACTGTTAACACGCAGATATCAAAAGATTTCCTTCTCTCGTGTGTCATACTTTGAAGGTATGTTTCAAACACTCTTACTTTATATCTTATGTGTAGCCCACTCATTATGTTCATAGTCACAGTATTAAGAGTTCCACTCCACAAGAAGTCTCAATGCAATAGGGTTTTGTGTGGGGTTTGGTGGTCATGAATGACACTTAACAACATTACGTGAGCATATCAGCATCACCTCAGTCATTTAGTTTGAATTTTTTGTGCACAATAATACCTACTTCAGCACCCGAGCTGTAGCAAACCAATCTGCATTCTTTCTGCCTATGTAATACGTATATGTAGCTATACTTTCACGTGTAATTTTATTTATCACATTTGTAAGTATGGTAGACTAAAATGCCTGAAACCAATTTAGGTTTCGAGCATGGAGAATTGTTAAATCAAGAGCAGGTACCGTCATCACAAATAAGACATCAGAAAATTTCCTTCTCTCGTGTGCCATGCCTTGAAAGGTACGTTTCAAACAATTTTACCTTATATCTCAAATGTACTCATTAAGTTTATTAGTCATAGTATAAGAGTTCCACTCCAAGTGGTTGTTTTCTTATATATATATATATATATATATATATATATATATATATATATATATATATATATATATATATATATATATATATATATATATATATATATATATATATATATATGTCACATCGTATGTATTTGGTTATAATTAATATACCCAACCAAAACTTATTATCCAAATCATGTAAATCAGACTGATTAAAACAACTTTTGAAGTGATAGCAGGGGCGAATCTAGGGGTGGGGTTCAACCCTTCCCCTCTCAGCAATTCCTTTGATGGAACATTGGGGGTAAAATACCACATGATTTTTGGCAAGGGGAAATGTGTTATTTCAGAGAGAGAGAGAGAGAGAGAGAGAGAGAGAGAGAGAGAGAGAGAGAGAGAGAGAGAGAGAGAGAGAGAGAGAGAGAACATGGTATGCTTGTAGGTGGTGAAGTAGAAGTGGCTGGACACTGGAGTATGGAAGAATCATCTAAAATTTTTAAGTCTCCTCTCAGGGAAATCAGTCGGTCGGGAAAAGCTTCTCTCAGGAATCCCATTGAAATGCGTGCAATGTGGGCTGTGGCCCCATCTTGCTGGAACCACACGTTTCCATTATCCAGGTCCATATTAATGAGAGCAGGCATAGAAAAACTCCTGAGCATTGTCACATAGCGTTCTGAAGTCACTGTTACGGCACCACCGTTTTCTTGGAAAAAGTAAGGGCCAATGATCCCTACTCTTGACACTTAAACTGGCCTGCGCGCTCACCTGATTTAGCCCCCTGTGATTATTTCCTGTGGGGATATCTCAAATCCCTGGTGTATAACGACCGTCCACAGACCCTGGAAGACCTACAGAACGCCATCCGAACTGAAATAGCCAATATACCGCTCAACATGCTGGAGAGAGTAGACCAAAGCTTCCGAAATCGTCTGAATCAGTGTATTGACAATGGAGGTGGACATTTAAAAGATATTGTCTTTAAAACAGTGTAAAAGTAAATCTCCCATGTTGTGTGAAAGGCATAAAAGAAGAATAAAGAATTGTGAAGTGTGAACAGGTTTTTATTTCATTCTCAAATCGGGAAGTATCCGCGCCCACCCTGTGTATATATATATATATATATATATATATATATATATATATATATATATATATATATATATATATATATATATATATATATATATATATATATATATATATATATATATATATATATATATATATATATATATATATATATATATATATATATATATATATATATATATATATATATATATATATATATATATATATATATATATATATATATATATATATATTATATATAAAGCTTGTTTAATTCATAAATTATATAGATATGAGAGAGAGAGAGAGAGAGAGAGAGAGAGAGAGAGAGAGAGAGAGAGAGAGAGAGAGAGAGAGAGAGAGTCTGTGTGTACGTGCGAGTAATGTGAGTCTGTCGTAGTTACTCTTCCTATCCACCCGTTTTCTTTTCTGGTAAACATGATCACCCCCTTCCTTTCCTGTTCCCTTCATCCAACCAACCACCCAGCCACCACCCACCCAGCATCCCCGTGACGTCACTGGGGCGCAGAACTCGGAAAGCAGGATAACCCTGTATTCTCTTAATACTGGGATAGTCTTTTTTCCCCTTCGTCTCATATTGTTTGTACTGGACTCTCATATCAGTGGCACACAGAACACAAAGCTGAACTCACACCCTCGTTGTTGCTGTTGTTTTTTGTGTACATACAAACGAAGAATATCTTACGGTGGTGAGAATGAGTCAAAAGTCAGACACTTGGACGGTCAGTGGGAAGATGAGAGAGAGTATTGAGGCAGCAGAGATGTGGTTTACCAGGAGGCGAGGTTAACTACTGAGAGAGCAATGGAGAGGCCTGGCACTGGTGATCACGGTAAGGACTAGACAGTGACGATGTGTGAGGCACCAGAAGAATGCTAAGAATGGTTTGAGTGGCGAGGTTAACTACTGAGAGAGCAATGGAGAGGCCTGGCACTGGTGATCACGGTAAGGACTAGACAGTGACGATACCAGAAGAATGCTAAGAATGGCTTGGGTGGTTAAATAATGCGAGAGCAGTGGATAGGTCTGGCATTGGAAGGGAACCAGTGAGTTCTAGAGGCAGAGTGACAAGATTTCTACATGATTAACTCGAGAATCACTCTTGAAGACCTGTAGGTTTTCAAGACTGGAGGTGAACTGATATTGGTCACCGAGGAGGAAGGGAGAACCAGGATTCATTATTATCTGTTATTCATTTCTTGTTTCATCATCTTGTTTACACACATTTTCAATTAATCTTGCTCTCATTTCATTTTCGGGAATGTAAAGGAAAACCACTACCACCACCGCCACCGCTGTCAACACAACACAACACAACACAACAACAACAATATCAACATCAACAACATCTATAACGAGAACAACATCAACAACGGTAACTGTAAAGATGATGAAAATATTACTAGTAATAATGATAATGAATGATAATGATAATAATGGCAATAATAATAATAATAATAATAATAATAATAATAATAATAATAATAATAATAATAATAATAATAATAATAATAATAATAATAATAATAATAATAATAATAATAATAATAATAATAATAATAATAATAATAATAATAATAATAATAATAATAATAATAATAATAATAATAATAATAATAATAATAATAATAATAATAATAATAATAATAATAATAATAATAATAATAATAATAATAATAATAATAATAATAATAATAATAATAATAATAATAATAATAATAATAATAATAATAATAATAATAATAATAATAATAATAATAATAATAATAATAATAATAATAATAATAATAATAATAATAATAATAATAATAATAATAATAATAATAATAATAATAATAATAATAATAATAATAATAATAATAATAATAATAATAATAATAATAATAATAATAATAATAATAATAATAATAATAATAATAATAATAATAATAATAATAATAATAATAATAATAATAATAATAATAATAATAATAATAATAATAGTAATAATAGCAATAATGATATGATAATAAGAATGCTAGTAATGAATTGAGTAGTTCTCTTAGCAGGTCAGTTTCACCTTAAACTTTGGATAGTTTCACAATCATTGGTCTTTTTCCTTGTGAAGCGACAGACCCTATTCTGTGAGCTGTGTTTACGTCACTGTCTTGAAGGTTTATTTTCAGTTGTTCTTTTGTCACGTTGAGGATGACAGTTTTGGAGTTTTCTTGGTTTGATTGGTCCGGTAGAGCGGGGCCACTGATGATTACCGTATCTCGTCGCTCATACTGGTCCACTACATCGATGTTGTATTCCAGAGTTTTCACTTTCATTTTCAGCTCATTCACTTCCTTACTTAGGTCTGATATTAGTGAGTCTTTTTTTGAAAGTTCGTTTTTCAGCATATCGGTTTCTGCTTTGAACTGCTTAGTCAGTAACACTAATTATTTCAACAAGCGACTTGGATTCTTGGGAGAGCGAGTCTAACAAGCTGTTTAATTCCTCCTCGCTTGTTTCGATGTCGAGAGCAGCACCGGCTACAGGGAAGGTGCTTGTTGGGGCTGGCGTGGCTGGTCAGAGGAGCACCTTCTAGCCTTGCTTGAAGTCACCGTGTTACGTCGCGCGGAGGCCATTGCAGAGTCCGTTTGTAGAGGCAGAGTAGTCACACAAAAGTTGTCCGAACTCGCTCGGCGCAGCCAGACAGCTCTTTTAATAGTAGTAGTGGAAAGGAAAGGTCAAGGAGACGTCTGCACTCCAGGAAAGCTCGAGTGAGGATATGGTTACATATGTTCACCAAAGACTAATACCTGGGAACAGAAGAACATAAAGATGCAACGAGAGGT
>NW_025541511.1:0-32978 GCF_017591435.1 Portunus trituberculatus | reverse complement strand
TTTCAAGAATTTTAGAGAATGCTGTGAGTTGTGATGTTGGTCTATAATTTTTGGGATCATTCTTAGGGCCCGATTTGTGTATGGGAGTGATCTTTGCAAACTTAAGGATAGCAGGAAAAGTTCCTGTAGAGACAGACTGGTTAAGTAAAGTAGTTAGAGGAATGGAAACCAAGTTACAGTTTCTTTTAATTATGGGAACAGCTATGTCATCTACACCAAGGTTCTTGTTTTTAAGTTTTTTAATTACTGACTGAATATCTTGTTGGGTAAGAATTGGAAGTAGCATAGAGTTAGGGTAGTCACCTTGAAGGTAGTCATGTAGGTTATTATTTGACTGGGGAAGGTTATTGTCGAGTTGTGGTGCAATGTTGGAGAAATATTTACTGAATGCTTCTGAAATGTCTTTTGGGTTATCAAATACAGTATTATTATAATGTAAGGTTTTTGTATTAGATTTGATACTAGTATTGCCTTTTATTTCATTTATTGTTTGCCATACTTTCTTGGTATTATTTCTGAAATTGCAAAATATATTGCGATAGTAATTACATTTAGCTGCTCGGATTACTTGCGCAAGATTATTTCCATATTGCTTATAGTAGACGTGACTAATGATTCCCATTTTATACATCTTGAATAAGTTTGACTGAATTAAGTATCCTCTTGTGAGCCAGGCATTTTGAAGTCTTTTTGTTGATACATATTTAGTTTTGATTGGAAAACATTAATTACATATTTTAGAAATAGTGTTATAGAATAGATTGAAACTGTCATTTGTGTTTGGTTTATTAAGAAGTCCATCCCAATCTATTTGTTGAAGTTCACTAGTAAACATAGTGTGAGAGTTTTCATTAAATAGTCTGAAGGTAAGTTTGTGTTTTGTATCAACTTTAGTTTGATGTATGATATTGATGAAAACTGGGAGATGATCTGATATGTTGTATTGAAGAATGCCTGATAAAGAAGGAGTTGTAAAATTTGTCCAGATGTGGTCTAACAATGAAGGTTGTCCAAGTGCGGGGCAATCTGGGAATCTTGTGGGTTGGGAAATATGAGGGAAATAGTTAAGGGTTTGCATTGTATTTAGGAACAAATTAGTAGGAAGATGTAAAGAGTGTTCAAGTAAATTAATGTTGAAGTCTCCCATGAGAATTGTTTTTATGAATGAAAATTTCATTTGAAAGTATTTCTTCTATTAAGTTGGTGAATTCAATTACAGTGATATGTTTGCTATGTGGTCTGTAAATAATTGAAACAATGGTTGTTGTATTTCTTAATTTATAATTTGATGAAATAATTTCTGTATTCTCATTAATAAAGGAAAACTCATTGAAGACTTCAACATTAAGTTCTTGTTTGGTAAAGATGCTTATTCCTCCATGTTCCCTGTTTGTTCTGATTAAGTGGTAGGAGGAATACCCAGATAAAGAATAAAGGTGTTTTGTGGATTCCTGTAGCCATGTTTCTGTGAGGGCAATGATGTCTGGAAGTTTGGGTAGACAGCTTGCTGCTGGTGCTGGTGCTGCTGCTGCTACTCTTGCTGCTGCTGCTGCCTCGGCCAGCAGGCAGGGGAAGGGCAGCACGTTGCTGGTGCCGCTGCTACTGCTGCTGCTGCTGCTCCTGCTGCTGCTGCTGCGGCGGTGGAAGCGGCGACAGCGGATGCTGCTGCTGCTGCTGAGGGAATATGGACGGTGTGTGTATTTGGTGGCGCCATGCGCGGAGATGCGGGGAAGGCTGGCTATGTTGATGGTGAGGTGATGTGCACAGGCTTGACAGGACGCCCGACGTCTTTCAATAGTACAGTGAACGGCGCGGGCGACGCCGTCGGTGTAACCTTCTCTGCAACATTTCACACAACACAACACAACACACGGCAGCGCCTCAGCGGTGGTTTGGGGTCAGTCCTGCTCACGCGTCTCCAAAAGTGAAGGCTGCGAGAAGCAACGCTGAGTGCTGAGTCCAAACGTCTTGCTGCATTTTTGCCGCGCCGGGAGTTGGACACTTGGCTGTCCCACGATCTAGATAGTATGGCTGACCGATGCCGCCCTGCCCTCAACACACCCGCACAACACCGCCAGAGTGAGGCCGTGCCTCTACCCACCTGATCTAGGCCACACTTTCCAGGAGACAGCTGGCGCCAAGGTAAAGACTAAAGATAATACTCTTTACCTTGGCTGGCGGCCGGTGGCCACGTCCCCGCACGGTCTGCTGGGCATCCCGGAGTTTGACCTCTACACAATTAAGGGGTTTGTCGTTATGGAGGAAGGGAACACATTCCATGTCCATCCCCATCATTTCTCTGCAGGAGTGCTTGCCGCGGCCTCCTCCTCAGCTATGCAGGTCCGCGTGACGGCATCGCCAGGGCGTGAGTGGCCGAGTGCAGCTCAGTGTTTGGCATCGCGTCTCGCTGAGAAGTGCCGAGTAGTGAAGAGGAGGAGGAGGTGGAGAACACTCATCCATGGGAATGATGGCGAGGGACATGAAACAGCCTGTTCTCCCATTCTCCGTCATGAAGAACCTCCTAATGTGGAGGAGAAACAAAGGGAAGCGCAGCAGTCTGTGGTAGACAGAGGCCCCTCGGCGACCATGTGCACAGCCTGTGGCAGGAGGTGACCCAGATCGCTGAGGTGGCTCATGACTTCAGGCCACACTAATGACCCAAGGTAACCTTTGTCTGACCTCTTCTACGGCCTTCACAGGTCTGCCCTGCCTGGCGTCGTGGCGTCGTTGGCAGGGGTGGTCGCTGCTACTCTCACGGAGACGCCCGCCATGGCAGAGCAGGGCGGTGAAGGCGTGCCGCTTCCCTCAGGGCCCTTCACTGTGCCTCCAAGTAAGGCATAGTCTTGGGGCATGTCGTGGTGCATGTCAGCACCTGCAGGAGGGCGGCCAGCGCCACCTGAGGATGGACATCCCACCGGCACGCAGCGCGCCATGACGGGGGTCTGGCCGTCCCTCTTCAGCATCCAGGGGCACTGTGGCCAGCTGGGCAGGACTCGGAGGTAAGCTCTCCTTTTTGTCCTTCCTAGGGAAGGCGAAGGAGGCAGTGCGCCTTCTCCTCCCCCAGCGGCACCCAGACCTGGGGCGGGACAAACGTCACTCCACGGGGCACGCTGACGGGACAGCCTGAGCCGCGCCGTCACACAGATTGTTGCTGTGTTGCCCCGCTTTTGACGAATGTCCAAAAAAGAAAATCCTTGCCGTGGTGTGATTCCTGGGCAAACCAATTTCCTGGATGGTGTCAATGAGTGCGTGCGTGCAGCGTGAGTGTGGCAGCATGACACACACACACAGTTAGTTAGTTAGTTGATTTATTGACAAAACAAAATTACATGAACAAAGAACAAAGAACAAATATTTAAACTTACATTTTGTCCAAAATTATAAATATTTTCAATAATCTTGTAAGGGGCGATTTTCTGTTTATGTAAAAAGAGGTTACATATTTCATATACATTAAGGTTCATGTATACAAATTAAACACTTTAAATACATAGTCACATAGTTCACCTATATAAACATTTTCACTGAGTAGATCAGTGATACTTGTAAAGGTTAACATAGGGAATTGTACACGATATTGGGCAGAAAGTGGACAGTGTATCATCACATGCTGTTCTGTCTGTACCTGTTGTCCATCACATTGACACACACGTTGATCTGTTGGTGTGCGGCTCCACCTCCCTACCTCTATCCTAAGACTGTGGGACATGAGTCTAAGTCTAGTGAAAGATTCACGTTTATAGTCAGGGATGAATTTCATTGTCCGATACACTTGATGCACTGTCATTGAGGGGTTCAGTTCTGTGGTATATGTTATTAACTTCGTTGCACCTGCCGCTCTTTCCCGAACATAGGTCTCAATGTTATTTAATGGATTTTCATTACTGTTCCACAAAAGGGATCTTTCTATGAAACGAAAACCAGGTGTGTTTGCTTCTCTACAAAGGTTATATACAAAGTGGTACGATTGTTCCATATCTATGTTTCCATGCTTTCTTGTAATAAACTTATATCTTTTCTTTTCAATGAGATGTTGTACAGGAGGGATATCTGCCTCTATCATACAGAGATTCATGCTCGTGTTTTTCCTAACACCAAGCAGACATTTCACTAGTCTATTATATTGTTTTTCCAGTACTTTTGTATTTTTCTTTAACCATGTTTCTGAACTGTAAAGTAAAGAACTCATCACTGCCGCTTCAAACACTGTTCTTTTGTAAATAAATGATTTGAGTATTACTGGCACAGAAGATAGAGAACTTATTTACAACAGCTTCACTCGAGGCTTCATGTAGTCTCAATATCTCGTCCACTTTAGCCGAGTCAGTGAACCATACCCCGAGGTACAAATACCTGGTGGCATAGTTCACGCTCGTGCCTTCACTTGTTAAACAGGATTTATCACAGTCCTCCCCATTAATAACAAAAAAACTTCGTCTTCTCGTTGATTACCATACCACTCTCTCTACAGAAACGACATACAATTTCAAATTTCCTTAAACACATTTCTCGACTGGTAGATAGTATTACAGCATCGTCCATCAGTAGTAGCGTGTGCAAACTACCTAGAAACCCGTCCGTTGGTATAGTTCTTTTCAACATCTTCACCATCTCATTAATGTAAAGAACAAATAATAAACAACTCGAGGGAGCCCCCTGGCGAACTCCAATTGATGCGTCCAATACCGCTGAATTAAGAATATTCTTAGTAGATTTATACATTGCCATGATTGCCCGCAACATTACTCTGCCACAACCTAAATCCTTGAGACGCTCAATTAACTTATTCCGGGGGGACTCTATCATAAGCTTTGGTAAAATCAATGAATAATACATATAATTTTAACTTTTAAATAATGCATAATCACAAAGTAGTCTTAACGTCATGATTTGCTCTATGCAATCTCTGCCTTTCTGTGCTCACGCTTGACATTTATCAATGGTGCACCAAAGCTTTAATCTATTAAGTAACATTACATCATATATCTTCGCAAGGGTGTCCATTATACTAATTCCTCTGTAGTTGTTACATATTAAAGAGTCTCCTGATTTGAATAACAATACCAACTTGCTATACACACACACACACACACACACACACACACACACACACACACACCAGCCTGTGGTGCTCCTGCCGCGCACAGGGCGATAAATGACAACAACACTACCGTCAAGAGTCTTTTACCTTAACTTCACTAAGTAGTCTGTACCATTCAAACTTCGCTTGACGCTACTTAGTAGAGAGAGAGAGAGAGAGAGAGAGAGAGAGAGAGAGAGAGAGAGAGAGAGAGAGAGAGAGATCGGTCGCCTGCTGGTTACCCAGCCAGTTTTCCCCATTACGGAACGAGCTCAGAGCTCATAGACTGATCTTCGGGTATAGGACTGAGACCACAACACACAACACACACCGGGAAAGCGAGGGCATGACCCCTCGAGTTACATCTCGTACCTATTTACTGCTAGGTGAACACACCCCACACATTAAGAGGCTTGCCCATTTGCCTCGCCGCTTATCGGGACTCGAACCCGGGCTTCTCGATTGTGAGTCGAGCGTGCTAACCACTACACTACGAGAGAGAGAGAGAGAGAGAGAGAGAGAGAGAGAGAGAGAGAGAGAGAGTGTGTGTGTGTGTGTTTTGAGGCTCCCGAGATGTGTACTAATAAATATATGTGGTATTTGAATATGTACTAACCAATTTGCAACAAGTTTTGTGACACAGGAACCCAAAATAACTGATGAATTAGCAAGAAATGAACCTAAAACCGGAAAATATTGACAATTTGTAACAGGTCTTATGATAGAGAAAGATCAAAATAACCGATAAACTAAGAACACATGGACTCAAAATGGTTAGATTTGAGTAATGAACTAAATATTGACTTAATTTGTGCTAAGGAGAGTCAAATATAAGTGAATGTACAGTATTTTGTTTATTATTTCTTATCGTTTGGTTTTATGATAGAGAAAGATCAAAACAACTGATAAACTAAGAAGAAATGAACTTAGGATGATTAAATTTGAGGTGTGAAGTAAATATTGGCGTAAGAGATAAAGAGAGTTAATGAAATAAGATCAGTGAATGGAGTTTGTTTATTGTTTTCTTAGAGTTTGGTTTTTATGATAGACAAAGATCAAAACAACTGATATACTAAGAAGAAATGAACTTTGAATGATTAAACTTGAGTAGTGAACTAAATATTGACTTAATTTGTGGTAAGGAGAGTGAAATGTGACTGAATGTATTTTGTTGATTGTTTTCTTACAGTGTAGCATTAAAGGAAGGACGGAAACAACCTGCATTAATGACACTGTACATTTTCATTCTTTTTCTATTATTTCCTGTACAAACTTTCACATTTCCTGATTCATTTCCATTGACAACTTTGCAAACATTTATTTATTTTCTTACTCTCTTCTTTCTTACAATTCCTTCTTCCTTTCTCCTCCTTCTCTTCCTTCCTTCCTCAGTCACTCAACCTCCTCCTTTCCTTTCATCTCTTCCTCGTTCTCCTTTCTTCCACCCTCTCTGCTCTCTTTCCCTCTCTCTCTCTCTCTCTCCAATCACTCACCCATCTTCTTTCCTTCACCTTCTCTCCTTCTCCTTTCCTCCATCCTCTCTCCTCTCTCTTCTTCCTCTTTCCTTCTTCAGTCACCCACCTTCCTCCTTCCTTTCCTCCACCTTTTCTCTTTCCTTTCTTCCTCCCACAGTCACCCACATTCCTTCCTTCCTTCCTTCTTTCTTTCCTCTCCTTTCAAAATCACAAACCCTTCTTTCCTTCACCCTATCTTTTTCTTCCTCTTCTTTCCCAGTCACCCATTCTTCTCCTTTTCTTCACCCTTTCTCCTCTCTCTCTCTTTCTCTTTTCTTTACATCCTCTCTTCTTCTTTCTCTCCCTCACCTTCTCTCTCTTCTCTTCTCTCCCATCACAAACTGTCCTCCTTTCCTTCATCCTTTTCTCCTTCTCTCTCTTTTCCTCCACCCTCTCCTTCCTCTTTCCTTTCCCAGTCACCCATTCTTCTAATTTCTTTCACCCTCTCTCTCTCTCTCTCTCTTTCTCTTTTCCTTCCATCCTCTCTTCTTCTTTCTCTCCTTCACCTTCTCTCTCTTCTCTTTCCTTCTCCAATCACCCCATCTTCTTTCATCCACTCTCACTTTCCTCTTTCTCTCCTTCCTTTCCTTCACCTTCTCTCCATCTCTCTCCTTTCCTTCACTTTCCTTCCGTCTTCCTCTCCAGTCACCCACCCTCCTTTGCCTCCCCTTCTCTCCTCTCTCTCCTCCCTCAGCCTGTCTCTCTTCACCCTGCGGACTATGTTAGCGTAAGTCTTGGGCTGCTTGAAGAGGGCGCTGATGGAGAAGTGGTGCAGGCCAAGGCTACTCATCTCCTCTATTCTACTCCTCGTCCTCTTCACTGAGTACTGCAGGAGTCGCATGCAGCCCCTGTGTGTGTGGAGAGGGTTAGATTAGGTTAGGGAGAGGGAGAGAGAGAGAAGGGGATCTGTTTTGTTTTGATATTGTAAGAGAATATAAATAGATGGATTTTTATTTATTTTTTTTATTGATCATAGAAATGTGGAATGTGTGGAATGTGTGTATGGTTATATGGGATGTTTAATGTTGAGGGGATAACACACACACACACACACACACACACACACACACACACACACACACACACACACACACACACACACACACACACACACACACACACACACACACACACACACACACACACACACACACACACCACGTAATGCACTCCCGACTCACTATCGAGAGGGCCGGGTTCGAGTCCCGGGAAGCGGCGAGGCAAATGGGCAAGCCTCTTAATGTGTGGTCCCTGTTCACCTAGCAGTAAATAGGTACGGGATGTAACTCGAGGGGTTGTGGCCTCGCTTTCCCGGTGTGTGGCGTGTGTGATTTGGTCTCAGTCCTACCCAAAGATCGGTCTATGAGCTCTGTGCTCGCTCCGTAATGGGGAAGACTGGCTGAGTGAGTGACCAGGAAGCGACCGAAGTGAGGTGAATTACACACACACACACACACACACACACACACACACACACACACACACACACACACACACACACACACACAAACCCCAAAACAGCTCGCCGGGAAAACCTAGGGAAAAACTGTCTCCAAATTAAATAAGCGTTTTTGGATCGTATAATTATACAGAAAGAAGAACGAAAGAGAGATGGTGTGGCATGAAGTGTCCCACCATGACGAGACGGGAAGTAAAGACCTGCCCGGCCAGACGCATGAATCATTCCCTCCACAGAGCGAGCGACGTGGACGCTTTAGTTGCGCCCAAAACCAACACCAAAAACGCAAATTCCAACACCACCAACACCAACATCAACACCAACACCAACACTATCTAAATAAATCTAAATAAATAAGTGAATTCTAGGTTAAGTTTATCCATAGTTAGGTTAAGCATTTTAGTTCATTGTGGTAATGTCCCCCCCCTGTACATTTTCAGTGTAAGCAGCAACACCAAGGTGAGCAATACTGATAATAACATTTTAAAGAATCAACAATACTAAACCCTTTATCATTATCATTCATGCTAATATCAATTCTACTTACCTAACTCTTAATAACATTTCCATCATTAACGTTGCCTTTATAATAATGATAATAATAATAATAATAATAATAATAATAATAATAATAATAATAATAATAATAATAATAATAATAATAATAATAATAATAATAATAATAAATACTTTATTTAGTCAATTTGTAATGATACATACAAATTGAAACTCTGTGGATCCAGATCATTTAAAGTTACAGTTACAACACACATACAGTACAAAACACAATAAAATATCTGGGACAAGGTAAGGTCCAAGACTAAAACTATATACGCTACACTATTTTAAAAACACCATGCTGTAAATTTATCCTGCATCAGAATCGAAATCACAATGGAAGCAATAACGTTACCTTTTTGCATGGACATAATTATACAATTTAATGCTAACTGGTACAAATGAATTTTTATATCTAGATGTTTTCTGTGAAGGCAAACCCAACCTTTTTCCAGATCTTAAGAACACGTAGTTATCATTGAGAGGATGGGTATTGTCGTTCATTATTTTCCTAGTTGTACACAATACATTTCTAGAATATAGGTTATCTAGTGTTGTTACCTTTACACCCAATTTATCAGCAATTCTCACAACCTTTTTGAGTTTCTTCTTGTTTTTTACAGTGAAGCACCCATACAGCGTTGTTAAACCAAAACACAGAGTTGACTCAATAACAGACTTATAGAACATAGCAAGAATAGTATTTTCAACTTTTAGATTTCTTAAAATTCTCAGAAAGTGAATTCTCTGCATACATTTGCCATACACCTTCTTTGTGTTTACATCACCAGTTATTTTACCATCAATTTGCATCCCTAAGTATTTATAATCATGTACAATTTCTACCTGTTCCTCTTTAATTACAAGATTTTGAGTACACCTCTCCCTCTTACGAAAATCGATTAACATTTCCTTTGTCTTTTTACATTTAAATTCAAATAATATCATCACTCCATTTAAAAAATTATTTACCTGAGAACTAGGTAAACATGGAATGTTTTGCTGCTTCTTTATTCTTACTAATGTAACCAAATATAATTCCTAATTAAGTAAAAAAAAAAAAAAAATGACGCTATAAAGCAGCCAGCTGCTGTTTGTCACAGCACTGGTTATTTGACAAGTGGTAACAAATGCACCGCAGTCATACACCTCACCGCGCACAGCGGTCAGAGTAGAGACCAGCAGGGATATATTATGTCCGTCACGGTCGGCGACCACTTTATAAATGACTTTTTTTACTACTAAGAGATGCCCCATACATACATTTTAGTAAATTTCGACTTCCAGAGACGTACACTTCCTTAAAATAGGTATACTGAATGATATACTAAACTATGTTAAGTTTTTGGGAAAATCAATATTGTCGGAGCGTTTTCCTCATTGGAATTGTACTGGATGAGGAGATCCTCTCCCTGCAGGCTCGGCGTGCGTTCTGCCGACGTACAGTACGATATCTTGGGAACTTTCCCATTTCGTCATGATGGGACACAACGTTGATGGGACACTTCTTAATGCCACAATGGAACAAAGTAGTGCTGCCAGGCGTATGACAGAGTCAAAACATATGCCATCGTGTGAAAACCAACGATACATTGAAACTCCTGTTGGACTAAGGAAACTAACAGATGATATTATGGATAAGGATTTTTCTGGATTCAGGGACGAATGAGGTAATATGAGAAGGTCAATCAACATAGAAAGGGAATTAAGGTATATGAAGGACGTGATGTCGAGTCTAATTGACAAACAGGACCGACTGACAACGGAAAACACAGAGCTGAAGTTGAGATTGGTAGAATGTGAGAAGGTCAGTGCAATCAATCAGGGATTAAAACAAGAGATGAAAGAAAAAAAGAAACAAAATGACGTACTAAAGGCCGCCTGTCAAGATTACGGAAACTCCTTAAGGAACTTACAGGTTAAAGTGCAGGATGGAATTGTGGACAGAGTAGAAGGTGGATTGGGTGAAAACAAGCTGGAGGAACTACGAAATGAATGGAAACAAGAACAGGAAGACGAAAAAAGTTAAATTTTTGGAGGTTGTAAAGAAACAAATACAGGAAAACACGAAAATCGCTGTAATTGAAGTCATTAAAGAAAAAGAAGACCTGGTGCGGGATACAGTGGACAAGAAAAAAAGCTTCGTGATTTTTGGGCTGAAGAAAAAGAAAAATCCAAATAAATTCACGAGAAAACGTGAAGAGAGAGAATTGGGCAAAACTGTTATCAATCAAGTACAAGACAGCACACAGGAACTAGACCAGGAAATGGAGGAAGTGATCAGGCTAGGAGGATACAGTGAAGGGGGTAGGAGACCAATGAAAGTGAGAATGAGATCCCAAGTGGCAGTAGATGAAATTATAGCTAGGAAAGGGAAGCTGGCCGATGATACTGAACACAAGGATATATGGATAAAAAAAAGATATGAACCTAGAGGAGAGTGAAAAGGAGAAGGTGCTAAGCAGTGAAGCTAAGGAAAGAAACGAGAAAAGGAAAGAGATAGAGAAGAAACATTTTTTACTGGAGGGTTCTGGATATGAGACTAAAGAAGTGGTACCTACAGAAGAAAGAGGAGGTCGTGGAGGAGGCAAGAAATTAAGAGTGACTTATACTTTTATAGATGGGTTGTTATCAAGCATGTTGGAGGTTAGGGATTATTTGAAAGAGAAAAAGCCGGATGTAATGTGCATCGTTGAAACAAAACTAAGAGAAGAGATCCATGTTAACTTTAGAGAGGAGGGATATAATACCTGGAGGAGAGACAGGAAGGATAAAGGGGGAGGAGGAGTGCTGACAATGGTTCGTGATAATATATGTGTGGAGGATGTGCAATATGGAGAGGACAAAGTCGAAGTAATGGGAGTAACAATCAAAACAGAGGAATTCCTCACGTCGGAAAGTGCTGAAAAGCTGCCAGATTCGCCAGATAACTTGAATTAGCACATTCAACTCGGTATGCTGGAAAAAAATATTACGTCATATATGTGCTATCAAACTAAGTAATAAATTATTAGGAACATCTCTAATCAGCTTCACCAAGCACAGAGAACGTAATATGGCAAAACGAGCCAAAAATGCTTGGTTCATGGTCTCAGTTTTAGGACACTTCATCACCTTGAGTGAATTACATTATTTTCAGTAAGCAAGCACATTTCATTGGTTCAAGTTAATTAATTAGCAATCAAATCCAGAAAATGTGACGAATATCAAATAAACACGATGTTTTGATGCAAAATCTTTGTATGACTTCAGTGAAAGATTGTCCGTTCCGTATGTAAACAACATCAAGCAGGTTTCTACCTGTTCGCCACCGGTTATAGGCAAACAGTTCAGGGTCTGGATGCGATGCTGACGGTCCTTTGCACCAATCTATGAAGTGCTTTGAGCAGATAGCATGGTCCTTGGTAGCTCTCCACGTCGGGCCTCGTTTACATCGTGTCTCCCATAATCTTCTTCGAGCCGCGTCTTTCTTCCTGGGAAACACAGTCCATCCTTTCACGCCTTGGTTTTTCTTTTTTGATATAGAATTGCAGTCAGCTACAGCACATGTATAAACCGGCATTCTGTTCCAGCTCTAAGAACACTCCACACTAGGGTGATCAGATTTCTGAGACAAATTCACGGAAACGAGGACATTTTCAGTTCAGGAGGTAAAACATGTAGTGTTTTTGCACTGGAAAAACTAAAACGGGGACACTATCCGTACTATTTCTAAACCAGCAGTCAAAAGTTTCTCTCGCCTTATTTACCCAAGTTGCAAAGAAAAAAAATCTCTACCTGATGAAATATCTGAGATCACGAACACCAATTAGCTGTTAAAATGTGTCCGCTATACACTTCACCGCCTTCACGGAAACTAAGGCCTTCTCCTATTCTAAAAGAGTAATGATAAAAGGACATAATTATCATAATCAAAAGGAGTAGTTTTTTAACGCATCAAGTGATCTTTCAGTTACAGAAAACCGGGGACAGCAGTAGCCGGGGACAGGTCACTGAAATCGGGGACGTCTGGTCACCCTACTCCACACGAGTTTCCAAACAACCGCGGGCCGCGGGGTTGTTTTGGTGTTTTGAGAGGACTCGGTGTTCCCGAGTTCAGTTAGTCTTTTTGGTTTGATATGCCTTCGGCCGCAAAAATGTTGCTCTACCAAGATTATTACAGAATGTATTCCTTTGTAATATTTAGAGGATAAACAGTGCTCTCTGTTGAACTATATGAAAAAATATTTCAAACCAAATATGAAGTTGAGACTAGTAAAAAATGTGAGAGCATTGAAACCGCGACAGTGAGTATTAAGCTTATAATAACAGTTTTGTAGAGTGTGTATTGCCAGATCATATGGATAATGTTAGGATAAACACTTGGAATTAATGTTTTGCAGTACAAAGACTCAATACCTCAAGTTTTATTATGATATGAATTTTAGAATGTGTGTCTCTTGCGAGCTGGCTGGCTGTATACCGAGTCGCGTATTAAAACAGGCAGCGATCAATGGCAACCCAAGAATATCCGACGTCGGGAATTGAAGAAGAGAAAAATTATATATTTAAACATTTAAACATTTAGACATTTTATTATCCCTTGAATAAATACAATCATTTATAAGTGAGAATATATAAGTACAGGGAGACCATTTAAAGCTACAAGCTTTTTGGGCAGTAAAGGAATTATAGTGCAGACATAATATGCTTATGTGCATACAGTGGCAAATAATGACACAGGTTTTTTGGGGCATACTCTTCATCCTCTGTTATTTTTTCCGTTCATTTCGTCTTTTAATATTTTCCAGGGCGCTGTATGACACCAGTTGCTCCAGTGCCATGACGTCAATCAATTAATCGTTAGACATTTCAGTTGGTCTCTGTCTCGATGTTTTCGCTTCTCGGTATATATAAAGGGTAGTGTTGTAAGTATTTCTAAAGACATCACTCTCAAGAATAAGGGGTTATGGGGTGATTCAAGATTTTTTTCTCTGTTTGTCGCTTTAATGCCAATCTTAATCAAACAATTTGGTTGAAGTTAAGAGGTAAATTTCGAAAGGAAACATTGGCAGTAAAGAGTGTTATAAGGTAGTGCAAGTTTTTCAATGGCTTTACTTTTCTCTCCCCTAATGAAACATTGTAGTGAAAGTTAAGAGTAACTTTTCGACAGGTAACACTGAAAGCAAGGTGTTATGGAAGAGTCCTAAATTTTCCATGCCCTCAGTTTTATTCTCGCTCATTAAGATCACCTTGGAAAACAAGAGTCACATTCTCATTAACAGTCAAACGTTGGAGTTCATTGTCCTTCCCATACTCCACTCAGTCGTTCGCTTGTCATTTTTTTTTTTTTTTTTTTTTTTGTGTGTGTTTACTGTGGTGACCCAAAATTTCGATATATTTCATGACCACAAGTTCCATTTACCACCTTTGTGTGTGTGTGTGTGTGTGTGTGTGTGTGTGTGTGTGTGTGTGTGTGTGTGTGTGTGTGTGTGTGTGTGTGTGTGTGTGTGTGTGTGTGTGTGTGTGTGTGTGTGTGTTTATGGTCACGTAACGCCAGGAATATGGAGCGAAAATGGCTTAGGCTGGCCGAGAGCTGCACTGTTTTCCTTGATGCTGCTGCTCTCTCTCTCTCTCTCTCTCTCTCTCTCTCTCTCTCTCTCTCTCTCTCTCTCTTGTGTATCTTTGTTTTTTCCTTTATCGTCTTAGTTTCTTTGTTTTCATGATATTTTTTTCCACTGCGGAGATGTGTATGCGCTTATTACACGACTATCTATATATTACTATATCTTTTCATTAAGTTGTATGAGTTTACCAGCTCATTGCAAACTTCAAAAAAAAAAAAAAAAAAAAAAAGAAAGAAAGGAACACAAGAAAGGAAAAATCCATAATCATTTAGAAGCATTAACTTTCTCTGCATCCTTGTCTTGATGTTGACAACAGGACTGTATCATCCATCAAAACTAAGATGTGCAGCCATACAAGTGCAAGCCATACATCCACATCACAGCTATTCTTAATCAGACCAATAATGAATAACAAACATGAAGCAGGGGAGCCTTGCCTCACACACACACACACACACACACACACACACACACACACACACACACACACACACACACACACACACACACACACACAAAGTCGGTCAGTAATCAAGATAGGAGCAATAAATAATAGAGTCAACCTTGATGTGAAAGAAAAAGAGAGAAGAGAGAATTGTGAGATGAATGAATAGTCTCAGTGGTGAGGTTGATGGCGGCGAGTCTTTACGGAGCCTTGAAGAGCAGCGTTCAAAGATCATGTCTGGCGCACCAAGCGGCAAGCTCACTCTGCTACACGGAAGAAGTGGTGTTTTTAAATGGATTTTATAGATACATTGATGGATGAGGATAATAAGAGAGAATTAGTTCAAGTGTTTCGTACAAGAACTGACTGCCTGACTGAAACGTGTAGGCCTGATGGCTTCTGGCAGCTTCCATGATTTGACTTAAGCGATTTTAAAGACAAAGAAACAGAATGAGATTGGTATTATGGAATCAACCTTCACCCATACAAATGTTCAGACAGTAGTGATGACTATGAGGGTTTTTTCCTTCAAGTAGTTATCTAAACAATAAAGGAATTAACAACGCAGTGAATGAGCTGAAAGAATCTTAATTTGACCAAACCCTCGGAAGGAGACGCTAAAGTTATTTCACTATTAGTATTAGTGGTTGTTCTTGTCTTGTTATCAGTTACATCTTTCAAAACCACATCCTGAAATCCACACCACACCCTATCAACATAAGAGCATCAGAAAATAAGTGTTAGTGCAGGAAGCCATCAGACCCACACGTGGCAGACCCTGTACAGACATACCCACCCATCACTCCATCTATAAATCTGTCTAATCTTAAAAGCTCCCCAATTATTCACCACTAATATTCTACAGCTTCACAAACTCATGTGGGGGATTAAAATAGTAAAGACTGTGGCCATGAACCCCTTCAGTAGCATGACGCGTTTCCCTGTTCATTCTGGTGACCATTTGGTGATTTTCTACAGCTTCACAAACTCATGTGGGGGATTAAAATAGTGAAGACTGTGGCCATTATTCTTCTGCCCTTCATATTGTCAATAAAATGGTCTTATCGTAGCCATCCTGTCTGAAAATGCCCAAAAAATATATCAAACTGTCTTGAAATGGTACAGTGGAACCATGCGTGCTTTGGGATCCTAGAGGTCTCCAAGCGCACGGGTTCGAATCCTGTCCACGGTCTGAGTGTAGGTTGGGCTTCCTCACTGGGGCAACGGTTTCCTAGCGGGTGGGCTTTAAGATAGGAGGTACCCTAAAAGTATCCCTTTAGCCCATAAATTCCCGTGAAAAGCCCACATGGTATAAAAAAAAAAAAAAAAAGCCTTAAAAAACGTGCCTAACTGTCTTACAATGCCCTAAATATATGCCAAACTTCCTTAAAATGTCCTAAAAACGTGTCAAACTGTCTTTCAATGCGCTAAAAAGAGTGCCAAGCTGTCTTAAAATGCCTTAATAATATATCAAACTGTCTTAAAATGCCCTAAAAAACGTGCCAAACTGTCTTTTAATGCCCTAAATTTATGCCAAAATGTCTAAAAAATGCCATGAGTCTCCCTATTCCTTGTGGTGACTATTTGGTGATTTTGTACAGCTTCACAATCTCATGTGGGAGATTAGAATGTGAAGACTGTGGCCATTAATCCCTTCAGTAGCATGACGCGTTTCCCTATTCATTCTGGTGACTATTTGGTGATTTTGTACAGCTTCACAAACTCATGTGGGGGATTAAAATAGTGAAGACTGTGGCCATTAATCCCTTCAGTAGCATGACGCGTTTCCCTATTCCTTGTGGTGACTATTTGGTGATTTTGTACAGCTTCACAAACTCATGTGGGGGATTAAAATAGTGAAGACTGTGGCCATTAATCTTCTGCCCTCATCAGACCCTTGCTAATGTCAATAAAATAGTCTTATTGTACACAAAGCTCACTTATTCATACTCATTCATGTATGATTAAAATTTAAAAGAAAGATCAAATAAAATAAGAAAATGATAAAAAGAATAAAAATAGTATGAGATAATAAACGATAAAAAAAATACAGACATGAAAAGCATTAATTTCCGCGCGAAAAAAAAATAATGATAAAAAACTGGAAATAAAGACAAAATGAAGTAAGGAAACAATAAAAGAATAAAATGAGTAAGAAAAAACAGATATAAAATGGATGATGATATGAAAAGCATTGAATCCGCGCCAACTACTGGAAAATTGAAGAAAATACAAGAAATGATGTAAAAATGGAGAGAAACACAAAATAAAATAAGAAAAGAATAAAACAATAAAACAATAATTAAAAAACGGACATAAAATGGAGCAGGTACAAAAGGCATTCAATACTCCTCAAAAATAATAAATGATAAATAAGGAAAGAATAAGAAAAATAAAAGTGATAAGAAAAAGACATCAAAGAAGGAGATTATATAAAAACAAAAAACATTAACACACCACACACACACACACACACACACACACACACACACACACACACACACACACACACACACACACACACCGTGTAGTGTAGTGGTTAGCAGGTTCGACTCATAATCGAGAGGGCCGGGTTCGAGTCCCGGGAAGCGGCGATGGAAATGAGCAAGCCTCTTAAAGTGTGGGGTGTGTTCACCTAGCAGTAAATAGGTACGGGATGTAACTTGAGGGGTTGTGTGTGTGTGGGTGCTTTCCCGGTGTGTGGAGTGTGTGTGTGTGTTTGTGTGTTAATGTGGGTGTGTTCACCTAGCAGTAAATAGGTACGGGATGTAACTCGAGGGGTTGTGGCCTCGCTTTCCCGGTGTGTGTTGTGTGTGATGTGGTCTCAGTTCTACCCGAAGATCGGTGTATGAGCTCTGAGCTCGCTGCGTGATGGGGAAGACTGGCTGGATGACCAAAGGCGACAGAGGTGACACACACACACACACACACACACACACACACACACACACACACACACACACGCCCGGTAGCTCAGTGGTTAGAGCGCTGGCTTCACAAGCCAGAGGACCGGGGTTCGATTCCCCGGCCGTGTGGAGATATTTGGGTGTGTCTCCTTTGACGTGTAGCCCCTGTTCACCTAGCAGTGAGTAGGTACGGGATGTAAATCGAGGAGTTGTAACCTTGTTGTCCCGGTGTGTGGTGTGTGCCTGGTCTCAGGCCTATCCAAATATCGGAAATAATGAGCTCTGAGCTCGTTCCGTAGGGTAACGTCTGGCTGTCTCGTCAGACTGCAGCAGATCAAACAGTGAAACAGCAGATCAAACACACACACACACACACACACACACACACACACACACACACACACACACACACACACACACACACACACACACACACACACACACACGTAGTGTAGCGGTTAGCACACCCTGCTTACAAATGAGAAGGCGCGGGTACAAGCTCCGGGCGCAGTGGAGCAAATGGGCGAGCCTCTTAATGTATAGCCTCTGTTCACCTAGTAGCAAGTATAGGTACGGGATGTAACTCGAGGGATTATGGCCTCACTTCCCGGTGTGCGGGTGTGGTGTGGTCTCAGAGCTTATAGACCGAAGATCGGTCTATAAGTTCTGAGCTCTTACCGTAATAGGGAAGGCTAGGTGACCACCAGGCGACCGTAAATATATACAATGAACACACACACACACACACACACACACACACACACACACACACACACACACACACACACACGCACCTTGGCGCAATAGTTAGCGTGGTCAATTCTCAATCAGGCGGTCCCGTGCTCGTGAAAATAACAGCAGAATGTAACAAAAGATGCAACTCTGAGACGTTTAGAAGGAGGACGAAGACAGTCAGAGGAGAAGAGGTAATAAGACTGTAAGACAAAATGCTTTTGATTCTTTATGTCTAGAGAGAGCGGTGAGAATGAAATGCCCTTTACATGTGAAGCATTCTCCGTGTATGGAACTTCATAGAAGCTGTAATAGCTCAAGATGAGATGTGATAGCTATATATATATATATATATATATATATATATATATATATATATATATATATATATATATATATATATATATATATATATATATATATATATATATATATATATATATATATATATATATATATAAGAGAGGAGGACTGGTTAAGGGCAGCAAAAATCTAGAGAAAAAAGCCCCACTCAGTTGCCCGTCTCCTTATAGAAGCAATATAATTAACCAAAGGATAGGGACAAACGTCAGGATACCTCGCTCTTGAATGAAGTATAAAGGCGGGTCAATATGCGACTAAAATTGTAAGTCGCTAAATCTATCGACTGAGCCCTTTTAGTTGGAACATAACGACTGAGAAGTATTGGCTGGTTGGCGGGAACTGAATGTAAACAAACAGCTATTGAACAAGATGTCTTCCTCCGGCGATGACGATTGCGATCAAATGAAATCATCACAAGTATTCAATCCTCACCTCCAACAACACTCTGCATAGAGGGAAACAGTTCCTGGAGAGTGCCAGTTATCTCATTGAACGTCGATTTGCGTGAGCTTTTTTTGACGTATAATTCACTTTTCAGGGTCCCAGATGTGCTCTTTCACCCTCACCAACTCCAGCATCTCTATATCTGGACACCACATTTTCAAACCTCTATTGAATCACGAAGGTTGTGTTGAGTGGAGACATGTTGGAATTGAGTATGCATACAACCAACACGCTGAGCACAGAGTCAAGGTGATCTCTATTGAATCACGAAGGTTGTGTTGAGTGGAGACATGTTGGAATTGAGTATGCATACAACCAACACGCTGAGCACAGAGTCAAGGTGATCTCTATTGATATACCGAATCGATCGTGACGGTTCAACTTTGTCACCTTACGGCTTACGGTATCGAGAGCTGCATTTAACATTTGTTCATTCTGTAACTATTGTTATGATTGATTCCGAAACATATTGTAAGTATTTATTATGTACTGTTGTGTGTGAAGACTTTAAGAAGATAATGGTGGCAAGTATTGTGTTTTGGCAGAGTGGAAGAGAAATCAGTGTACGGCATCTCTTATTGTTTGTTTGGTGTCAGCGGCATCATTATCACCATGGTCGTGAGCAGCCTCGTCTCTCTGTGTACTGCTAAGTGTTGTAAATACCTACTAATTACTGAATTTCTCTCCTCATCCGTACTATTAGATGGGACTCATCAAAAGATGCTAAGATAAAATTGAAGATATTGCTGATATGCGGCAAACTTTTATTCAGAGTAACGCTGCTTGTAACTGCTGCATTGTTGCATGAGGCAATTGTGTAGTTCCTGATAATGGTACATTCAACAATTCATTACCTTCTTCATTTTTGGAACCAGTTTTAAACCATTAGCATATACTCGATGTAGAAAATCTACTCATTCTGATAGAGGAGTAGGCAGTGTAGGCAGTTACTGCTGTGTTGAAAGGGTCCCAGGAAGAGCGATGAAGAGGATATTGCAAGCCTGCTGCTGGCTCTCTCCGTGTCCTTTGTGTCCATTTCTTTCGTGTCTCATTAACAAAACACTCAAGTTACAGCTATCGTGAACTCCTACGATCCTGCACTACAAGCACTACAACACGTACACAATCTTGAAAATGTTATAGATAAAAGTCAAGTCAAACAGTCAAGCTCCATCTCTGCTTGTATCCTTCCTCATTTGTATTTCATGCATTTCACGGCATCGCTCTGCACCACTACCACGTTTTCAAGGCTTTTAATCTTCTTTGTACCTCTGTTTGTTACTCAAGCCTCTTTATCAAACATTTATTGTGATTTACATCAGCAAAAGTTCTTATAAAGAATGTACGTATTAATTATTTTCTGACCTCCGTAATTTGAAACATCAATTTCAATTCATTTAAAGTTTCCATAACTATTACTTAACTAAATACCAAAATACTAAATGTAAACATCCTATCATTATTCCTCCATCACTAATAATAATTACTGAATTACTTGCTTTCAAGACTACATTACAACTTCAAATTCCACTTACTGTTACAGGATTCCTTCCATACCTTACCCCGCTGCCACTCCCCTGCCCTGCAGCCTTGGAAACTCAAGTCTCTCTCTCTCTCTCTCTCTCTCTCTCTCTCTCTCTCTCTCTCTCTCTCTCTCTCTCTCTCTCTCTCTCTCTATCTCTCTATATATATATATATATATATATATATATATATATATATATATATATATATATATATATATATATATATATATATATATATATATATATATATATATATATATATATATATATATATATATATATATATATATATATATATATATATATATATATATATATATATATATATATATATATATATATATATATATATATATATATATATATATATATAGTGAAGGTAGTGTGAATGTAGTCCAATGAGGTGACGACCTCACGCATTTTTCCCTTAGGTGAGGAGGTGGAGCGCTCAAGTCCCAGAGGTGTGAAATATTTAGTTTATCCTCTCTCACTGCTTCCATCACTACCACCACCACCACAACCACCACCTTTGTCAGTTGTACACTCTACTTTATGATACCATTTTATTGCTTTCAATAGTAAAACTTCACAAAATGATGAAAAGAAATAATAAATATCTCAAAATGTTTAGAATTCAACAAGTCAACAAAGATCTGATTATTATTAGTGCTTGTCGGTTATCACGCTAAAACACAGCACTCTCCTCCCCCTGCCTGCCTACACGCTCTGTTCTCTCCACCCATGGAGGATCTACATCCCACCCCTCTTCCCCACCACGGCTGTCTCATCTCCTTCCCCAAGACACCTCCCTCACAAAAATGCTCCTCCTAAAGGCGCCCCCTCCCCCGTTACTCCTCGCACTCTGTGCTTCAGTGCGCCTTCACCGTGTCCTTGTGGCAGTCCAGCTATAACAGCAGCCAAAGTGAGGAAAGCAACGCCCCGATCGTCTCCCGAGCATATCTGTATCTCCCGAGAGTGTCAAACTTTGATGATATATATTATAGAGCTCTACACGAGCAACGGTGACTAAGAATACTTCATAATAAGTTTCGTCCACATTACAACCATTGCTAGATAACCAATCTTACCCGCTGTACTGTTAAATGAATGAACGGAAATGATGAAATAGTAATATAATATCGAGTGCATCATTTCTTTTTAGTAGATGCATAAAAGTTGTATTTGGTATTTTCTGTAGAGTGCTGTTGACACACTCGCAAGTGAAACAGATGTGACAAAGACATGAAAGAAACGTTGCATTTCACACGTGGTTGTGGATGGACCGGCGACTTTCACACAGGAGGAAAAGCCAGG
This sequence comes from Portunus trituberculatus, assembly GCF_017591435.1. NCBI lineage: Eukaryota > Metazoa > Arthropoda > Malacostraca > Decapoda > Portunidae > Portunus > Portunus trituberculatus. The sequence continues at coordinate 11,031 of NW_025541511.1, read as the reverse complement.
CCTTGGTAGAAAGGGAACTTGTGTCATTGAACATGTTGGTATGGTGGTGAGTGTTAACGTTCTGTTATTACCCGCGTGTTAGTTGGTTTTGACTTAATGAGCAACATGTTCTACTCTAAACAAAGTAATATAATTTGAATGTGAACTGTGAAGAGGCCACACAGGCCAGGAATCCCTGATATTGTATGGGAGAGGTTATTCTACGCAGGCAGCAGTGAGCAGGCTCCATGTTGTCAACCTATCTGTTTGCAGCTTGACAGATTTGCATTTATATTAACGAGAAACTACATTTAATCATTTTCTTTTTCTTTTAAGAAGAATAAGTACACCCATTGAATTCCATATTTGCATCTGCTGTTATTATCAATATAAAAAGTTTACTTTCCTTTATTATGCTTTTGAATATTTGTCTTGTAAGAGAAGGCAATAGTTGGCAGGTTCTTGCAGGGACTTGCTACAGGACCAGTACAGGCGCTGGACAGGAAAAGCACACTTCATATTGTCCTGTACAAGTAGATCATATTTTCTAATACAGGATATTAAATTTGATTCATATAAATCAACACTGGTGGGATATATGTGAATCAATTATTTGAAACAACACTGGTGGGAGTGTGAGAGAGAGAGAGAGAGAGAGAGAGAGAGAGAGAGAGAGAGAGAGAGAGAGAGAGAGAGAGAGAGACAGAGTGAGAGTGTGTCTGTGTGTCTGTGTCTGTGTATAGACTACGAATATTATGAGGAAGAGGGTGTGGGGAAGTTGGTAGGTGAGGCAAGAATCAAGGAAGAGATTCACTGTGAACTGCTTAACAGAATTAAAGGCAATTTTTCCGTGCAAGAATTGGATAGAAAAGTTAGAAGACTTCTCCCGAAGTCACTTTTTTTTTTTTTTTGAGAGAGATTCGTCACCCTCCCTAGGGGGCGGTGACGCGGGCCTTTGCACATTGGTGGCCCGCAGGTGAATTGTCGTGTGATGATATCAGTGCTGGACGCGGTGTTCCTCTGTCCAGCGGAGTCTCACTGACACAACCATGTTGCGTGTGAGATACACCGATGAAGAGACTAGAACACCACATCCAGGAGCCGCTCTGCTGCAACTCTTTGAAGTCACTGATTAAGCATCCTAATTAATCTAAAAGTTTTCATGGGGTAACTTATCCAAGATATCATAAAATCCATACTCGGACGGAAGAGTATGTAATTTTTCATTCAAGCAGCTTCTTAATAAGTCTATATTTGCACGTGTTACAGTCTTCACAACACAATTGTCGTTCAGGTCGGAGAGAAGAACTCGTGGTGTGTTAGTGTCCCCCAAGAGAAGACACTTGGAGGGTATTGTAGCATGTGAAGTTGTATCCTGTCGTCTGTTGTTTCTAATGTTCTCTTGTTCTAAATCACTGATACGCTGTTGGAGGAGCTGAATTAACGAGTAAGCTGTTTTTACCTGTGCATTGAACAGCTCTACTTCCTTGTCCTTTGTTACAAGCTTAGACATGAGTGTTTCTATATCTTTAGCCATATTGCGTAGCTGAGTCCTTCCCCAATCGTTGCGTTCGTCTTGGCTGCTACAAGGCGGGGATGACTGTGCGTTGTGTATGGAGAGCTGCGGTGTGTCGTCTGCTGCAGAGGGTTGTTGCGTATTGTCTGCTGTGGGTGTTTGAGACAGGAGAACATCATGAGATGTGTCAGTTGGTTGTGCATTTTCGCTGTGGGGAAGTTGTGCTTTATTACCGGGCATCAGCTGTGTTTCCCAGTGAATGTGGCCTCAGTTGCTACGGCCGCAGGTATAGGGTCATTGTGGAGAGGCTGCTGCACGTCTATCACGGGCTGTGTGTCGTAGGGTTTTGATGGATGGCTGCGTTTTACTTATGATCATTCCTATGAGCTGATCCTTGTTGACCCACACTTTTGTTATTCCCAATTCCCGGCATCGCTTCTGGAGATCAGTCTTATTGAAAATCTTGTCCAGATATTCTCTTGTTGGAAACTGTGGCGATGATTGTTGGTTGTGCTGTTCATGCCTCATTTGTATTATTTGCCTTGTTTCTTGATATGTATGGGTGTCTGCTGACATGTTTGTGTCTTTAGTCACTTGTATTGCGTTTGTAGGCAGGTGGTCAACAGAGTAGTGTGCTTTGCAGTGCTTAACTGAATCGATAGTTAAGTTTGTATTGCGGTTCGAGGGGTGTCTTAGGAAAAGGCTATAGATATTCAACCTTAAGATACGTCTAAGTTCAAACCCGTCTTCATGTATAGCTATACACCATGTATGCACACTTACGCGCCTGTATGTTTCACTAGTAACGTCCTGGGACCTGTAATTCCACAGGTATTTTGGGGAAATTCCAGGAGCACCACCTCCAGGTGTTATTGTTGTGTTCCAGAGAGAGAGAGAGAGAGAGAGAGAGAGAGAGAGAGAGAGAGAGAGAGAGAGAGAGAGAGAGAGAGAGAGAGAGAGAGAGAGAGAGAGAGAGAGAGAGAGAGAGAGAGAGAGAGAGAGAGAGAGAGAGAGAGAGAGAGAGAGAGAGAGAGAGAGAGAGAGAGAGAGAGAGAGAGAGAGAGAGAGAGAGAGAGAGAGAGAGAGAGAGAGAGAGAGAGAGAGAGAGAGTGTCAAAGTCAAAGTCAAAGTCAAAATGTTTATTTCCATTTTTACAATGGTTATTCTTCATATATATGTACATAATAGGGCATAAAAATAATGGTGATTATAATTATCAATAGTGATAGCGCACACACACACACACACACACACACACACACACACACACATACGCTCACAGACGGCCTGTAGCTCAGTGGTTAGAGCGCTGGTTTCACAAGCCAGATGACAGGGGTTCGATTCCCCGGTCATCCACGGCTTCCTTTCCCCAACAGGTAATGCGATATGGGGTCACACCTGTCCATACCTGCCCTCACCTGTCCATACCCGTCCACACCTGTCCTCACCTGTCCACACCTGTCTTCACCTTACCACACTTGTACACACCTGTCCTGTTTATATCTGTCTATACTTGTCCACACCTTACTTGTCTTATCCACACCTGTCTTCACCTCACCTGTCCTCGTGGCCCACTTATTGACACACACACACACACACACACATACACACACACACACAGAGTACCGGGGTTTGATTCCCTGGCCGGGTGGAGATATTTGGGTGTGTCTCCTTTCACGTGTAGCCCCTGTTCACCTAGAAGCGAGTAGGTACGGGATGTAAATCGAGGAGTTGTGACCTTGTTTTCCCGGTGTGTGGTGTGTGCCTGGTCTCAGGCCTATCCGAAGATCGGAAATAATGAGCTCTGAGCTCGTTCCGTAGGGTAACGTCTGGCTGTCTCGTCAGAGACTGCAGCAGCAGATCAAACAGATAGATATATTTACAGACCACAAAAATATAGAATATTACACTATAATTTTGAACAATTGGGTTATGATCCATATTAAAAACTAAAGAAAATGTGACCATGATAGTAATTAACTCAACAACACACACACACACACACACACACACACACACACACACACACACACACACACACACACACACACACACACACACACACACACACACACACACCTATCACTGGAAAATCGAACCAATAACAGGTGAACAATAAAGAACAGTGGCGAGCCAGTGAGCCAATGAGAAAAGGACACATACACACATTTATACATAAAAAATAACATAAACAAAGGAATTATGACTTATGGTAAGAAAGAGTAACAAGAGAAGTAAAACTCTGAATAAGAAAGTAAAAGTGAAAATAGCATAGAGGAATTATGTCTAAGGGTAAGAAAAAAACAAAAATGAAAATAACGTAAACAAAGGAATTATAGCTAAAGGTGAGAAAAAAGACAAAGAAAGTAAAAATATGAATAAAAAAAGTGAAAATGAAAATAACATAGAAGAATTATGACTAAGGGTAAGAAAAAGAACAATAAAGATAGAAACATTATTAACTCCTTTAGTACTGGGACGCATTTTTATTTTGAGTTTTGGGTGTGATTAGACGATTTTATTGACATTAGGAAAGATTTATGGAGCTCACAACATTAATGGCCAGAGTCTTCACTATTTTAATCCCCACGGAAGTTCCTGAAGCTGTATAAAATCACCAAATAGTAAGCAGAATGAATTTGGAAACATGTCCTGTACTGAAGTGTTAAAAAAAAAAAAAAAAAAAAGAATATTGATTAGGGCAACAAAACTGAAAACAAAGTAGATGCCTGAAAAAATAATAGGTAGCAAAATGAATGAATAACAAATAAGAAGGAAGAGAAGACGCCAATAACGAAAGAGAATATCCGTAAGTACGAGAAGAAGAAGTAAGAGGAAACAAAAAGACAAAGACAAAGAAGTGGGCATGTCAAGTGAAAATAACATAAATAATAGTAACAATAGATAAATAGCAAGTGAGAACTAACACAAGATTCTAAAACAGTAAAAGAGAAGACGCATAATAAAAAAGAGACCAAAAGGTAGAGAAGAAGAAAAGAAAGCCTCAAAATAATGTAAATAATAGAAGAAAATAAGTAGATAGCAAATAAGACTCAAGGAGGATATTTTAACGAGTACTGTAGGATTGAGAGAGAGAGAGAGAGAGAGAGAGAGAGAGAGAGAGAGAGAGAGAGAGAGAGAGAGAGAGAGAGAGAGAGAGAGAGAGAGAGAGAGAGAGAGAGAGAGAGAGAGAGAGAGAGAGAGAGAGAGAGAAGAATAACATGGTATGCTTGTAGGTGGTGAAGTAGAAGTGGCTGGACACTGGAGTATGGAAGAATCATCTAAAATTTTTAAGTCTCCTCTCAGGGAAATCAGTCGGTCGGGAAAAGCTTCTCTCAGGAATCCCATTGAAATGCGTGCAATGTGGGCTGTGGCCCCATCTTGCTGGAACCACACGTTTCCATTATCCAGGTCCATATTAATGAGATAAGGCATAGAAGAAACTCCCTGAGCATTGTCACATAGCGTTGTGAAGTCACTGTTACGGCACCACCGTTTTCTTGGAAAAAGTAAGGGCCAATGATCCCTACTCTTGACACTTAAACTGGCCTGCGCGCTCACCTGATTTAGCCCCCTGTGATTATTTCCTGTGGGGATATCTCAAATCCCTGGTGTATAACGACCGTCCACAGACCCTGGAAGACCTACAGAACGCCATCCGAACTGAAATAGCCAATATACCGCTCAACATGCTGGAGAGAGTAGACCAAAGCTTCCGAAATCGTCTGAATCAGTGTATTGACAATGGAGGTGGACATTTAAAAGATATTATCTTTAAAACAGTGTAAAAGTAAATCTTCCATGTTGTGTGAAAGGCATAAAAGAAGAATAAAGAATCGTGAAGTGTGAACAGGTTTATTCTCAAATCGAAGTATCCGCGACCCACCCTGTGTGTATATATATATATATATATATATATATATATATATATATATATATATATATATATATATATATATATATATATATATATATATATATATATATATATATATATATATATATATATATATATATATATATATATTTCTATGCATATTTTGTTAAATACATGTAACTGCATTGTTGATAGAAGTCTTTTCAATACTTCTTGCTAGTGAGCGAGTGTTCTCGTCAAGGAATCGTAACAGATTTCCTCTGTCCATTTTTTTCTTTCCTATGGACATAGGAAATCTATTACGATTCCTTGACGAGAACACTCGCTCACAAGCAAGAAGTATTGAAAAGACTTATAAAATCAACAATGCAGTTACTGCTGTAGACTTATATATATATATATATATATATATATATATATATATATATATATATATATATATATATATATATATATATATATATATATATATATATATATATATATATATTATGTAATAGCTTGTTTAATTAATATAAATTATAAGAGAGAGAGAGAGAGAGAGAGAGAGAGAGAGAGAGAGAGAGAGAGAGAGAGAGAGAGAGAGAGAGAGAGAGAGAGAGAGATATATATATAGAGAGAGAGATATATAGATAGAGATAGATATAGAGAGAGAGAGAGAGAGAGAGAGAGAGAGAGAGAGAGAGAGAGAGAGAGAGAGAGAGAGAGAGAGAGAGAGAGAGAGAGAGAGAGAGAGAGAGAGAGAGAGAGAGAGAGAGAGAGTCTGTGTACGTACGAGTAATGTGAGTCTGTCGTAGTTACTCTTCCTATCCACCCGTTTTCTTTTCTGGTAAAAATGCTCACCCCCCCATTCCCTTCTCGAACACAGATCCAATCCAACCACCCAGCAACCACCCATCCCGCATCCCCGTGACGTCACTGGGTGCGCAGAACTCGGAAAGCGGGATAACCCTGTATTCTCTTAATACTGGGATAGTCTTTTTTCCCCTTCGTCTCATATTGTTTGTACTGGACTCTCATATCAGTGGCACACAGAACACAAAGCTGAACTCACACCCTCGTTGTTGCTGGTGTTTTTTGTGTACATACAAACGAAGAATATCTTACGGTGGTGAGAATGAGTCAAAAGTCAGACACTTGGAGGGTCAGTGGGAAGATGAGAGAGAGTATTGAGGCAGCAGAGATGTGGTTTACCAGGATGCGAGGTTAACTACTGAGAGAGCAATGGAGAGGCCTGGCACTGGTGATCACGGTAAGGACTAGACAGTGACGATATGTGAGGCACCAGAAGAATGCTAAGAATGGTTTGAGTGGCGAGGTTAACTACTGAGAGAGCAATGGAGAGGCCTGGCACTGGTGATCACGGTAAGGACTAGACAGTGACGATACCAGAAGAATGCTAAGAATGGCTTGGGTGGTTAAATAATGCGAGAGCAGTGGATAGGTCTGGCATTGGAAGGGAACCAGTGAGTTCTAGAGGCAGAGTGACAAGATTTCTACATGATTAACTCGAGAATCACTCTTGAAGACCTGTAGGTTTTCAAGACTGGAGGTGAACTGATATTGGTCACCGAGGAGGAAGGGAGAACCAGGATTCATTATTATCTGTTATTCATTTCTTGTTTCATCATCTTGTTTACACACACATTTTCAATTAATCTTGCTCTCATTTCATTTTCGGGAATGTAAAGGAAAACCACTACCACCACCGCCACCGCTGTCAACACAACACAACACAACACAACAACAACAATATCAACATCAACAACATCTATAACGAGAACAACATCAACAACGGTAACTGTAAAGATGATGAAAATATTACTAGTAGTAATAATGATAATGATAATAACAAAAACAACAATGGCAATAATAATAATTATAATAATAATAATAATGGTAATAATAATGATAATAATAATAATAATAATAATAATGATAATAATAATAATAATAATAATAATAATAATAATAATAATAATAATAATAATAATAATAATAATAATAATAATAATAATAATAATAATAATAATAATAATAATAATAATAATAATAATAATAATAATAATAATAATAATAATAATAATAATAATAATAATAATAATAATAATAATAATAATAATAATAATAATAATAATAATAATAATAATAATAATAATAATAATAACAATAATAGTAATAACAGCAATGATAATAACAATGCTAGTAATGAATTGAGTAGTTCTCTTAGCAGGTCAGTTTCACCTTAAACTTTGGATAGTTTCACAATCATTGGTCTTTTTCCTTGTGAAGCGACAGACCCTATTCTGTGAGCTGTGTTTACGTCACTGTCTTGAAGGTTTATTTTCAGTTGTTCTTTTGTCACGTTGAGGATGACAGTTTTGGAGTTTTCTTGGTTTGATTGGTCCGGTAGAGCGGGGCCACTGATGATTACCGTATCTCGTCGCTCATACTGGTCCACTACATCGATGTTGTATTCCAGAGTTTTCACTTTCATTTTCAGCTCATTCACTTCCTTACTTAGGTCTGATATTAGTGAGTCTTTTTTTGAAAGTTCGTTTTTCAGCATATCGGTTTCTGCTTTGAACTGCTTAGTCAGTAACACTAATTATTTCAACAAGCGACTTGGATTCTTGGGAGAGCGAGTCTAACAAGCTGTTTAATTCCTCCTCGCTTGTTTCGATGTCGAGAGCAGCACCGGCTACAGGGGAAGGTGCTTGTTGGGGCTGGCGTGGCTGGTCAGAGGAGCACCTTCTAGCCTTGCTTGAAGTCACCGTGTTACGTCGCGCGGAGGCCATTGCAGAGTCCGTTTGTAGAGGCAGAGTAGTCACACAAAAGTTGTCCGAACTCGCTCGGCGCAGCCAGACAGCTCTTTTAATAGTAGTAGTGGAAAGGAAAGGTCAAGGAGACGTCTGCACTCCAGGAAAGCTCGAGTGAGGATATGGTTACATATGTTCACCAAAGACTAATACCTGGGAACAGAAGAACATAAAGATGCAAAGAGAGGTGATAAAGTGCCTAGATAACATAATAAAAAGACATAGAAGAATTTAACTCTAAGAAAGTAAACTGGAGAGAGATGGAAGTAATGGATAATGCTGGGCAGTGGAGCGAGAAAGTGTTACAGTTGACTATGGTTAATGCAATGGAACAGTGGGTGGAGGAGTCATAAAGGTACAGAGGGGAAGAAGAACCATCGTTGCTTGACCTAGTTTTCACAAAGAAAGCAGAGCCCCCTCCAATCATACACCACCTTTGTCCAATGGTGAGAAGTGATCATGTGACATTAGAGATGCAAATTCAGGAGATAAGTTACAGAGATGACTATAAAGGAGTGAGATTAAATTATGCAAGAGCGGATTTAAAAAAAAAATTAAGGATCTATTTTGCTGATATTGAGTGGAGAAATATTATGTACAGAAAGACAGTACAAGGAAAATATGACAAATTCTTACAGAAATATAATAAAGGAGTAAAAAAAGTTGTACCTGTTTATAGAGTTAAGTAAAAAATACATGCTTGGTACAATGCTAGATGAATACAAGCTAAAAGGCAAAAGATAAAGTGTGTGTGTGTGTGTGTGTGTGTGTGTGTGTGTGTGTGTGTGTGTGTGTGTGTGTGTGTGTGTGTGTGTGTGTGTGTGCAGGATTGAGTCAAGCTGGTAATGGTTCGTCTTTTTAAAGTTAATGTGTCATGTTTATCTATGAAGTGTTTCATTTAATTTCTTTTTCCTCTTTCCTAATGGAAGTTCTCATAAAAGATAAACTCCCACACTTTATTGAGTTAGCGGCGGTCACTGCACAGCACCAACACAGTGTACAGTGTACAGTGTACAGTGTACAGTGTACAGTGGGTACAGTGCCCACTCTTGCCTACAGCTCACACAGGATGCCGTGTCTTATTTGTGGGGCCATATCTTTTTATTGTTGTGACCTGTACGTGTATATATGTACCCTTGTAATGAATGGTTAGTCAGAGAGAGAGAGAGAGAGAGAGAGAGAGAGAGAGAGAGAGAGAGAGAGAGAGAGAGAGAGAGAGAGAGAGAGAGAGAGAGAGAGAGAGAGAGAGAGAGAGAGAGAGAGAGAGAGAGAGAGAGAGAGAGAGAGAGAGAGAGAGAGAGAGAGATGGGTAAGGTGTTCGAAAAACTGGTGGCAGCCGTCATATGGCAACACCTGGATGAACACCAGCTTCTCACCCCACCAGTTCGGGTTTCGGCCAGGTCGATCTACTTCCGATCTCCTTCTCCTACTCTCCCAGGAATGGCAGGACACCCTTGACGAAGGCCTGGACACGCTCGTAGTGGCCCTTGATATCGCGGGGGCTTATGACCGAGTGTGGCATGCGGGTCTTCTGACTAAGCTCCAAGCCAAGGGCATCGACGGCGGTCTCCTGAAGCTACTGAGGATTACCTCCAAGGAAGGACACTTGAACCGTCGTCAATGGGCGGACCTCATCACCCACCAATATAGAGGGTCAGTTCCACAGGGCTCAGTGCTTGGCCCAGTCCTGTGGAATGTGTATATAGACGATCTCCTGCGCCAGCTTCCTGCAGTCAAGGCTTACGCCGACGACTGCACAATCTCCCTCTCCTACTGCCGCCAGGACAGCCAGCGCGCCGTGGCCAACATCAACCGCCAGCTGAAGGCAGCAGAAGAGTGGGGGAAGGTGTGGCAAGTCACCTTCGCGCCGGACAAGACACACGCCATGGTCATCTCACGATCCCCTGCCGCCTCTCAGGCCGTGGAAGGACAACTACAGTTTGAGGGCGAGCAGCTGCTCTCCAGGAACACATCAAGATCCTGGAGTCACCATGGATCGTGAGCTGCGCTACGACACCCACATCACGTCTGTAGCCCGCCAGACCTCTCAGCGTGTGTCAGCCCTGCGCAGGATGGCTGGCAGTCTGCACTCGCGAGGCATCCTCACTCTACAGGGCACAAACCGTCCCTATATGGAGTACGGTGCCTGACATGGATGTCCAGCGCCCATACCCACACCAGCCGGCTCGACGCGATACAGAGGCGCGCTCTTCGTCTATTGGGGAAGACGAGGAGGCGTGGCAAGTATCACGTCACTGGAGCACTGGAGGGACGTGGCAACCTTGACGGTGTGCCACAAAGCTCAAGTTACATACACCTCACCTCTCCCGCCTCAGCCTGCCGCCACACCCACCCGGGAGAAATACGAGGCAAGCAGCGGATGGGGACCAGCAGGTACTGGTGCCTCTTCCCGCTCCTCACAACACCAGCGAACATTCAGAGCCAGGGCAGCGCGCCTGTGGAATCAGTTCACGGTGGCCACGCCTGCTGAGGTAGCGGGACTATCAACTCAGCAGACAAAAGTGGCCGCCAATGTCTGGAGAAGCGCTCTCCTGCCCGGCTAGTGCTGTGAAGTGTAGTGCAGTGAGTGAGGTGTCAAACTAATATACTAACGAGAAAAGACGTTTAGAATAGTTCTCAACACAAGGAGCTTTATGTCTAAATCTCCTTATATACCTGATTTATTGTAAAATGTATAAGTATAAGATAATGTTTAAATAGAGAGAGAGAGAGAGAGAGAGAGAGAGAGAGAGAGAGAGAGAGAGAGAGAGAGAGAGAGAGAGAGAGAGAGAGAGAGAGAGAGAGAGAGAGAGAGAGAGAGAGAGAGAGAGAGAGAGAGA
>NW_025541510.1:0-11967 GCF_017591435.1 Portunus trituberculatus | reverse complement strand
CAGGATCTCCGCTCTCAGAAGGATCGCCAGTTTCCTCGACAGGAAGGGAGACTGCTGCTGTACAAGGCACAGGTGCGGCCCCACCTTGAGTACGCAGCTCTCTCCTGGATGTCCTGTGCCGCCACACACAGAAGGAGACTGGACAGCATCCAACGCCGCGCCATACGGCTAGTAGATGCTGCAATACCACCTCACCCAGAGCCTGAGCGTCCCTTGATTCACTGGAACACCGCAGAGATGTGGCGGCAATCGTAGTGTTCCATAAGGCACAGGTGCAAAGAGTGCCACATCTGGCAGGGCTGCGTCATCCTCTGAGAGTCACCGCACGGAGCACGAGAACGGTGCTCAATGGTGGTGACGCCGTAGAGGTGCCGCGATCCCACAGGTGTCAGCATCAACGCACCTTCGCAGGACGCGTCTCCAGGATGTGGAACTTGTTCACGGCCGCGGTGCCTCACGTCCAGGAGATGAACACACACAGTGTCAAACTGATGGCACATAAGTGGAGACAGACACTGCCAACTCCTCTGACACTCTTTGTGACGTGACACTCAGTGTAGTGCAGTGCGTGAATAGTGCTAGTGAAGTGAAAAGAACAGTGCTCCATTTACATGCTGACCATCTTGTATATTTTCTATTTTTAAGTCTTGTAAATATTGTAGAAATAGATTGTAGTACCCTTAGAATAGGTAGCACACGACAGTGCGCCTTTGGGTACATGTTCTTCTGTATAAATTATGTTTAAATAAAAAAAAAAAAAAAAAAGAGAGAGAGAGAGAGAGAGAGAGAGAGAGAGAGAGAGAGAGAGAGAGAGAGAGAGAGAGAGACCACCCCCATCCATCCCCACACATGACACTCGAACCGCCGGCCTAATAGACCACCACCTCACTGTGACTGTGCCCTTTGCGAGGACCGAGAGTCACCTCCGTTCCTTCCTCCCTCGTTACAGCCGCATGTGGAACCGGCTGGTGCAAGACACAAACATACACCACTCTACATGCCTCCAGGCGTACAAAAGAGGCGTGAACGAGTGGCTAAAGTGCTAGTGTGACACCAATAAGTGCAGTGAAAGTGTGTAATTATATACTATTATCAAATTATCAACTTGTCTCACTTCTGTAAATATTGTGTATTTTCTTTTGTTGCCAAGATAGGCCTGAACTATACCATAGTCTCAGACCTCTGGTATGTACAACACATGTAACCTAGTTTAAATAAAGAAAATAAAGAGAGAGAGAGAGAGAGAGAGAGAGAGAGAGAGAGAGAGAGAGAGAGAGAGAGAGAGAGAGAGAGAGAGAGAGAGAGAGAGAGAGAGAGAGAGAGAGAGAGAGAGAGAGAGAGAGAGAGAGAGAGAGAGAGAGAGAGAGAGAGAGAGAGAGCTCTCCTGGATGTCCTGTGCCGCCACACACAGAAGGAGACTGGACAGCATCCAACGCCGCGCCATACGGCTAGTAGATGCTGCACTACCACCTCACCGAGAGCCTGAGCGTCCCTTGATTCACTGGAACACCGCAGAGACGTGGCGGCGATCGTAGTGTTCCATAAGGCACAGGTGCAAAGAGTGCCACATCTGGCAGGGCTGCGTCATCCTCTAAGAGTCACCGCACGGAGCACGAGAACGGTGCTCAATGGTGGTGACGCCGTAGAGGTGCCGCGATCCCACGGGTGTCAGCATCAACGCACCTTCGCAGGACGCGTCTCCAGGATGTGGAACTTGTTCACGGCCGCGGTGCCTCACGTCCAGGAGATGAACACTCACAGTGTCAAACTGATGGCACATAAGTGGAGACAGACACTGCCAACTCCTCTGACACTCTTTGTGACGTGACACTCACAATAATGACATCAACAACATCAACAGCAACAATAACAATCACAATAAGTATTCACAACTCTAAGCACTAAGCAGAGGTGCATCATTGCCCTCAGTGAGCGTCAGGCCACGCCCTTGTTCCACTTGTGTGCAGCGGGACACAAGTTACCTTCCCAGGCAGACTTCAATATCTCTGTGTCTCGCACCGCGCCACTGTGAATAAAGGAAGCCAGTGTCGGGACTTTGAGGGGAGAGGTGGTACCCACTGAGGACACTGGGAAGGAGGGGAAAGTCGTCATGCCGCATTTTGTTGTGATGAGAGAACAGCATGATGGTTGTGAATTCCTTGGTTGTGGTGTCTCGCTCTTGGTAAAATATTAGTTCGTTTGATAGCCAACTTGATAATTAATACTTTTTCCTTCCACTCACTCTGCATGAAAAATAATCACTACAAGTTGATGATTAAGTGTTTAAACTTCTCGACTGGCTGGCAATGCTCTTCAGGGAGAGAGCTATTCAATAATGTGAACTGAAACTACTTCTTCCTGAACTGAGAATATAGACGAGAACCACAGTGATCATTATCACTGGATTATGAAGGATCACTATGCATAATCAGGTTTACGTCCACTTGAGGCTTTAGTGTCATGTAAGCGCTGCCGTCGACGAAGTGATGGTCACGGTCAGTTATAATGATAGTAATTATAATAACAAGCACATGCTGGAATGACTCCCGTCACGAATAGCACTGACAGTAATGGCGGCAGACCAGCAAGTACAGGAACGTCAATTGCAACACTTAATGGACACGACACCAATGAAGTGATGAACTTGTACAGACACACAGACACTTGCTGCACATAATCTCTGTCAGCGACACTTTCCTTCACACCCTCACTCATTTCACACACACGGAGAACTTTCATCAGTGATCAAATTTCCATATCAAATGAACATTGCGTTTTCCACATTAAGTCAGCAATATATTCTCATTACTTGTGCATCATTCAAAGGGATCTGAATGTTCATTGCTTCGTGTTTGTTTGCTTTGAAGGCACGGTAAAAACTGTTCAGTAAATAAGAAAAAGAATCGAGTAGTGCACATTTTCAAGTATTGTGTTGTTTTATCCACAACACATGATGAAACACAGAATGGAGAAAAAGCAAGATCAGCCAAGCCAGGCGAAGAAACCAAGATGTTATGATGAGAGTTGTTAACAAACCCAGTGTAAGAAACACGTGTTCAGCACACTGGGTTGTTTCCACTGGTGGCTTGCGTGACGCGGGACGTTCAGGTGAGGCGATAGTGCGCCCGCCTCCTCTACGTATGCGGGAGGCAAAGGTGACAGGCCACGTGTCAGGCTGACATGGCAACATCACATGTAGCACTCTCCTTTTCTCCCATACTTCCTCCCTCATCCAATTCTCACTGTCTTCATCAGTACGCTGATGACCCCTCTCTCTCTCTCTCTCTCTCTCTCTCTCTCTCTCTCTCTCTCTCTCTCTCTTTTTCTTTTTTTATTTACACTATGTGGGCTTTTCACGAGAATTTATGGGGTAAAGGGGATACTTTTTTGGATACCTGCTTTCTCAAAGCCCACCCGCTAGGAAACCGTTGCCCCTGGTGAGTAAGCCCAACCTACACTCGGACCGTGGACAGGATTCGAACCCGTGCGCTTGGAGACCCCTCGGACCCCAAAGCAAGTATCATCACATTCTTTTTCATTCTCTAACTTTCTATTTTTCTTTTCACTTACTTCTCTTTTTCCATCCTTATTTAATTTCCTTTTTTCTCACTTTTATTTTACTATCTCATTCACTTTTCCTGTTGTGATGGCGGGAGGCGGTAGCTGGGGAGTAGAAGGGAAGCTGGAGGGAAGGGGAAGGGAAATGGGAAGCATGGAAGGGGAAAAAAACTGTACAAGAAAAGGTGCAGAATAGAAACATTTTTACAAGAGTGAAAGGAAGACGGGCTGGGGAACACTGCAGCACCGAGTGAGGGAGGCGGCGAGAAGATTACACAGGAAAAGCACAGGCCGGGGACACTTCTATTGTGTAACGAGGGAGTCTGCTGCTGTTGCTGGTGCACCACGCAAGGGAGACATGAGGGAGCAGGGCCTCCACCGTCCTCTTCAGGCATTAACAAACTCAACTCCTTATATGTTAGCATGTCCTTTGTTTTTCCCATACTCCCTTTCTGTCTGACGTCACGTCCTTCCCCTCAGTCCTCGCTCGCCGCCGCCTCAGGCGACACGTACGCCTTCTGCTTCTTGTTTCGCTCGGTTTACACTTGTTGTGTATTGTGCTACCGTAAATACACTTTCATAATGGACTCAGGTGTCTCCATGCTACCCCTGTTTTACGACAATTACCACCACATAATTGATAGCAGCGGTGAAGGCCAGTGATATGCGAGTGACTCATGAGGACTGTGCCGGTGACGCCATGGTGTAGAGTGGAGACAAGATGGCCGCTCCTGCCTTGTCTCGCCCGTTGTTTTGCCTAGTGGTTGTTGTCTCTGCCTGCTGTTTTACGTAGGCTTCTCAACGTTTGGATCTTCCTACAGCTACGGGAATGTCAGCTGTTTCTTGCTGTATTGTGCCTTGCTGTCTCCAGCCTCCTGCAGCTCTGCCTTGTCTGCTGTATTTTAGCCTGCCACTGCCTGCTGTCTCACGTGGGCTTCTCGACGCTTGGATCTTCCTACCTACAGCTTCGGTTCGCAAGTTTTTGCCTGCAGCTTCCCCCTGCTGTCTGCCTGATAGACTGCTGTGCTCTTAAGTATTGTGAAGCCACGTGCACCTTGCTGCGTATCAAATCGCCACGTGTAGCAAGCCGACACACGCACTCCTTCGCTCTCTCGTGAGCTGTGCTTCAAGTGCCACCTGTCAGCCCCTCAGCCACCCCTCCAGCTTCTGCCGTCTTTTGTATAAGTATAACATATACTTTTGTGCTTGCTGTGAGTTTTTTTTTTTTTTTTAGGCGATTACAGTGTTTTCCCGCCAAGGTCCGTCCTGGCGCCATCTTATGTTTCTCAGCTACTCCACACCTCATCTGACGCTCCCTTCTACACCCTTCTACACAGATACGTTGGGTTAGTTCCTTCAGGGTAAGTCAGTGAGTTTATCTGGTGTTTATTGCATTTTAATCTGCTTTTTCTCGCCTTGGCGCCATTAATTCTAGCGTCTTCCTGTGTCTCTTAATGTTTGAATGTTTCAGCTTCTCCCATTGGCTGTGGGACGCTGCTACCTGTATCTTGTGCTCTGATTGGCTCCTGTCTGGCCGCCATCTTGATATTTTCCCGGGCTCTGGTGATTCGTTACGGCACCTTGCCCTTGTCTCAGATTGGCTATTACAGCCGCGGATGCTTTAAATGTGTTTGTAGCCTAGTACCATATGTTTTTCCTGTGTGTAGGCCTGCTTTTTTTTTTTTTATATATTACCCTTGCAGCCTCATAAGCTCAATTATTTGATGCATTTTCTTTAATTTGCTAGTGCTACAGTGTTATTTACAAGTGCAACAGTGTTTTATTTTTTTAGTGCATTGTTTATTTTATTTACTTTCCTTCAGTGACCTTGAAATTTTTGTTACTTGTTTGTTTCTTGCTTTCTTCTATTGCTTTCTGCTTATACTTCATTGTTTCCTTTGCATTTTCTATCTGCCCATGCTGTTGGCTAGTTATTTTATTTTCAGTATTATTTTTCTAACACTACCTATAATTATTTTCCTGTTGATTTTTTTCATGTTTAGGTGTGATTTTCATTATATTTTTGTATGTTCATGCCGGGATTTTCATCGCAGACTGAGACTACTGCTGCATCTGATTATGAAATGTCTGTCTGATGTGTTTTCATTGCTGCTGATACTCCAGCCAGTGTATGGTGTATGGTAATGTATGTCATTGTGTTCCATTGAATACTTATTGAGTGTTTTTCAGTATAACCACTCTAGTGAGTTATTTTTGAGTATCTCATGCTTGATTTGCATCTTGTCCCAAGTGTTATATTTACTTTTATGATTTATAATTTTTTTTTATTCAGTATTGAAATCACTGCATGAAGTTTTCTCAGCAGTACTTCCATGTACTTTTGATACCAATTGCAATGCCTGGTGTATTATGAAAAACTAATATTTTTGCCCGTCCTAGCTTGACTGTGCTGTGCTCTGTACTCCACTTTTGCTACGCGATGTACTGCCTAAGTGTGTGTTTTTGAGTGAGCCCTGGACGTAGTTACTTCCATTTTGCTTCAGAGTGTAACTATAACACCTTACTTTATTGCTGTTTTTACTTATTTTATTTTTTATGTTGCTACGCTGTGGTAAGCTTTATTCTTGCACCATGTCTTCTCATGATAATAACACTACTACTACCACAGTTGCTACTGTCACTACTATGACTACTACTCTTACTACAACTACTACTATTACTTCTACCCTTACTACATCTACTACTACTGACGTGGATGGTAGTATGGGAGGTGTGGGTGAGAGTGGTGACAGCAGTATTACATGGTCCACTGTAGTGTCCAGGCGAAGGCGACAGGTGGTGAATGGAACGGGCACTGCAGAGACAGCTCAACAACGTGATGGTCGACTGCGTGTTGTACAACCTACTACAAAAATATTTTGAGCAGACTTGACCTTTCCACTACAGAAGTTGAACTATCTGATTATGTGAAGGATGTTGTTGGTGTTGTCCCCACTAGCTGTACGAAACTCAAGTCTAAATTTGACACGTATTCATCCTTTGTTATTGTTGTCCCGGTGGATAGCAAAGACACAGTGTTAGATGGATGGTTGGTACGCTTATCAAACCCTTTGTAAACTATCCCAGACAAAATCATCAATCTTTAGGGAACGCTCAGTAGTCGCCTCTTGTTTAGGCAAGCGATTGAATATTGGCTTTATTAATGCACAGTCACTACGCAATAAGTGCAACACTTTATATCATTATATTCTAGACAATGACTTGGACATATTTTGTATAACTGAGACTTGGCTTCTTGATAATGATACTCAGGAACTTGTTGATCTTGTTCCGGTGGGTTATGTTGCCCTAAGGAAGGATCGCTGTAGTCAGCATCGTGGGGGTGGTCTGGTGGTTGTACTACGCTCTACAGTTAGCCACAAAGTTGGTCGGGTGCGTCACTACCGTAGTTTTGAGGTTTTATATCTAAATCTAGCCATTTCTGGCACAACACTTTCTCTTATAACTATTTATAGACCACAACGTCCAGAGCCTCTTTCGCAATTTCTTTTAGATTTTGAAGATTTTCTGATTCTCTTAAATGTCCAACATTCTATTTTTATTGTCGGTGATTTTAATATACATGTTGATCATTGTGGTGGGAGTGGTATCTCCCGCTTAACTGATATCCTTTCGTCTTCATCCCTTATACAACATGTTAACTTTGCTACTCACAGTTTGGGTCATACTCTTGATCTCGTTATCTCTCGTCTCAAGGATTCTGTCGCAGTTAACAAAGTATTTCCTGGTGAGTTCATTTCTGACCATTGTGCTGTACATTGTTCACTTTCTTTAATAAAGCCCTCCGCACCACGAAAAATGGTGACTTCGGCGGATCTCTGACATTGATGTCGCGCAATTCCGTCTGGACGTAGTTTCGTCCCCGCTTTGTCAGGAAATGTCGGTTGACAATACTGTTGAGAGCATGGTCGACCAATATAACTCTGTTTTAAGAAAACCATTGGATATTCATGCCCCTCTGAGTACGCGTAGCGTTTGTTAGGCCTAGTCATCCTTGGCATAACTGATATCACCGTAGCTAAGCGTGTGAAGAGAGCTCACGAGAGGCGGTGGCTGAAAAACAGACGCCCTGATCATTACATAGCTTTTAAAGCTTGTCGTAATACATATAATGTCCAGTTAAAGAGATGCAGAGCTTCTTACTTTAAACACAAGATAACTGCTTGGCAACGTGATAGGAGAGAGGTGTTTAAGATTTACAACAGCACCGCTGGGATTGGTAAAACACGAATACTTCAAGAACACAGTAGTACTCAACAAATCGTAGATGATTTCGCCAATTTCTTTCATGACAAAGTGCAAAACATTCATGAGGAAGTGGATAGCTATAACTGTGCTCTTCATTGCGATCCTCAGCGTCACTGCACCTCTCTGTTTCAATTTAAACGTGTCTGAACTTACTGTTTGTAACATTATCAAGGGGCTCCCTAATAAGTCGTACACCTTAGACCCTATACCAATCTCTTTACTAAAGCTATGTGTGACTGAGCTAGCACCTTTTATTACAAATTTTATTAATCTATCATTAAGTACGGGCGACCTCTGCAACTCTCTCAAGACTGGTACTATCACTCCCGTCCTTAAAAATGTCTCTCTCGATCCAACTCTCAATAATTATAGACCTATTTCTAGCCTGCCTACCCTAAGCAAGATAATTGAGAAGATAGTATCACTGCAGCTATCTTCTTACATTTATGCTAACGATCTTGCAGACCCTCGCCAATCTGCCTATCGTCCAAATTACTCTACTGAAGTTGCTCTTTGTCGCCTGATAAATGATGTCCTACTGGAGGCAGATAAGGGTAATGTTACTGCTCTCTTACTCCTGGATCTCTCTGCTGCCTTTGATACTGTTGACCATAGCATTTTACTTACACGATTAGAGAATTACTTTGGTATTCATGGCACACCTCCAAAATGGTTTAAAAGCTATCTTTTTGGACGTAACC
This sequence comes from Portunus trituberculatus, assembly GCF_017591435.1. Taxonomy (NCBI): domain Eukaryota; kingdom Metazoa; phylum Arthropoda; class Malacostraca; order Decapoda; family Portunidae; genus Portunus; species Portunus trituberculatus. Next base: position 3,439 of record NW_025541510.1, on the reverse strand, counting down.
AGTATGTATGTGTTGGCAATGTTAAGTCTGCCCCATTCCCTCTTTTATATGGTATGCCTCAGGGTTCTGTTCTTGGCCCCCTATTGTTTTGCATATATACGCATCCTCTGGCTGAGGTAATTTTGTCTACTGGTCTCTGTCACATCTGCTATGCTGATGACCTACAGGTGACCCTTTCGTTTGGAGAAAATTAATGAGTGGATGCAAGCCAACAAACTTAAGCTTAATATTGACAAGACCGAACTTATGTTTATGGGAAGTGATAACCTGCGAGGTCGTCTCACTTGCTGGGACCTGAAGTTCCAGGGTGGTGTGTTGGCAGAGAGCAGCTCCGTACGTAGCCTTGGAGTCGAATTGAATCGGGAAGTCACAATTTCTAGTTATATTGTTATCATAAAGAGAGTTGAATATAAAACTACATAATTTTTACAAAATTAGTGGCTGCCTAAATGAGTTTGCTGCTAAGGCCATTGTTCAAGCTGTAGTTGTATCAAGACTTGACTATTGTAATAGCCTTTTATATGGTGCCACTGCCAGAGATATCAACTGCTTACAAAAATTGCAAAATTCGGCAGCTAGGTTTGTTTCTGGCGCATCTCGCTACGACCATATTACTCCCGTTCGAAAACGACTTCACTGGCTTCCTATAATGCAGCGTGTGGAGTATAATGTGGCTCTAATTGTTTACAAGGCCCTGAATAATGCAGCCCCATCTTACATCAGTGAGCTCTTGTCCACCTATGTACCATGCCGACAACTGCGTACAGTTTACTTGGGACTCCTCCAAGTCCCTTATACTACTTCATGCATGGGGGATAGGGCATTTGCTGTTGCAGGTCCCAAGACTATTCAATAGTCTGCCTACTACAATAGAAAACTGTGAGAGCACGACCGAGTTTAAAAAGGCCCTAAAACTTTTCTTTTCGATCAGCCTACGACTGATTTTTATGCCTTGTTTTTTAATGCAAGTTGATTTTTTCTAAATCTTACACATTGTTTTATAGTGGTTTTATAATTTTAATTTTCCTTTATCTGTTCTTTAATTTTAATAGTTCGTAGTTTTCCCTCTAGGTTTTATTTTTTGGATTTATCTTAGTTTATCAACTGTCTTATTTCTAAATTTATTTTTATTTTTTTCTATAATAATATGCGCTTTAAGAATTACATTTCGTGTTTTTGGAAAGCGCAATATAAGTATTACACATACATACTACAACACCTACTACTACTGCTAATGCCCCTCCTGTTCCTTCTACATTGTTTCAAAGCCCTGTGCTTGCTCCAACTTTTAAACTCTTACACCATGATCCTTCAATCCAGAAGTTTGGTGGTGATGACATCTCTCAGTCTTCTCCTTTACAAATCTTGCAACAATGTGAAGACAGTATTCGCAACTCTAACATCACTTCAGGTGTTGATAAAATTTCTTTTGTGCGTTCTCAGTTACAGCCAGGATCTATTGCTGCTGATTTAATGTCGGCTTCTGCTTTCAATCCTAAAACCCTGAATTATGATTATAACGCTTTCAGAGCAAATTTCTTACAAGCATTTGGTATGCCCCAACAGCCAGATTCATTCCAGTGGGTCTTTGACGGAGCAGATACAATGACTAACAATTTTGGTGTCCTCAATTGCTTAAGAGCTCTTCCTCGCTCTGCTGAATTAGCTTCTGCTGCTGTTGATTCACTTAAAGCTTCAAATTGGATTACAAATGGTACAATGTCTGAGCAGCGATTTCATGCTATCATTGAATTTCTTTATTATATTAACTTTTGGAACCCTAGTGAGTGCAGACTTGCATCTACACTTACATACACTCAGACAGATAATCTACTTGATTTCTCATCCAAAATTGCTTCTAAATTAAAAGAACATCCAGCTCTAAGTGCACGTTGTAGCTTCCACTACTGCTACTTCACCTTTGCAAAGGGAAAATGTGTCATGTGTTAAAGTTTGTATCCTTTCTCATAAAGAAGAATGATATCCCTTTTGTTGTGAAGCGGCGGGTTTTTGATGCAGCGTTGATCTCCTCACTCTTGTATGGTTGTGAGTCATGGGTGGGGGCGGACTTTAAACCTGTAATTAAATTGTACAATTGGTCATTACAACAACTGTTGGGGTGAGAACAACAGCCAATCTAGTGTGTTACGTTGAGTCAGGGTACTTGCCGCTTCCTGAGTTACTGAAATTGAGACAGCATAAGTTTTTTTTCCAAAGTGTAAGAAGAAAGACACAATTTTGAAGATGATCCCTTGTTTTGCACTAAATAATATTCGGATATGTAATACGCCAACCGGAAGACTTGCAAACGAGTTCTTACAAGCGCCATCAGGGATAGTAATGCCATCATGGGAGATGTTAACAATCAAATTTTGCTCTCAAACTCATCTAGATGTGAAGTTTATAAGTATATGAACCCAAGTTTGTCAGTTCATCCAGTGTACAGAGTGAGACATAACATTAATGAATTTCACAGATTGTCTTTCACGCGTTTTAGAGTTAGCGGTCACAACCTTAGAATAGAGACAGGAGGTGGAACAGAAGAGGCCGCGGGCATATCCCTGTAGAGGAAAGACTGTGTGAGTGTGGTGGTATGTCATACAGGACTGTTCTAAGTCACTACAAATACGTGACACTTATCATTTTGGATTGCATGGAAGATTTGTTTTCGGGTACTTATTCAGATGAAATAGTATGTAAGATCATTTCATGATATTCTGAAGTTATATGTATAAGATTTTTGGGAAGCAAAAGGCTTTATTGAAATTTACACGAAATTTTAAAGGTGATTTTACGGTTCTAGAGGCAGATTGACAAGATTTCTACATTATTAACTGAAGAAACTCTTGAAAACGCCGCTAATCATCTCTGGTGAGAGAGCAAAGCGTTTCTAAATACGGACCTGAAAAAAACTCATTAATTCCGTAGATTCCTTCAGCATTGAAGTAACTGACGCCTCCCAGAATCTGTCGTATTCTTCAACTCATCCACCTCGAGCAGCGTTTAGTTTGAGTTATTAATGAAAGGAAAATACAGACTTTAGGGAGGGAATTGTGTAACGAGGTGAGACGCGTTAATGCGAGGAGTTACTGAGTCATGAAATTGTTAGCGTTGTTTATATGGCAGAGAGAGAGAGAGAGAGAGAGAGAGAGAGAGAGATTATGTGTGTGTGTGTGTGTGTGTGTGTGTGTGTGTGTGTGTGTGTGTGTAATTCACCTCGGTCGTCTACTGGTCACCCAGCCAGTCTTCCCCATTACGGAGCGAGCTCAGAGCTCATAGACCGATCTTCGGGTAGGACTGAGACTACATCACACACAACACACACCGGGAAAGCGAGGCCACCATCCCTCGAGTTATATCCCGTACCTATTTACTGCTAGGTGAACAGGGGCCACACATTAAGAGGCTTGCCCATTTGCCTCGCCTCTTACCGGGACTC
>NW_025541509.1:0-37500 GCF_017591435.1 Portunus trituberculatus | reverse complement strand
AGAGAGAGAGAGAGAGAGAGAGAGAGAGAGAGAGAGAGAGAGAGAGAGAGAGAGAGAGAGAGAGAGAGAGAGAGAGAGAGAGAGAGAGAGAGAGAGAGAGAGAGAGAGAGAGAGAGAGAGAGAGAGAGAGAGAGAGAGAGAGAGAGAGAGAGAGAGAGAGAGAGAGAGAGAGAGAGAGAGAGAGAGAGAGAGAGAGAGAGAGAGAGAGAGAGAGAGAGAGAGAGAGAGAGAGAGAGAGAGAGAGAGAGAGAGAGAGAGAGAGAGAGAGAGAGAGAGAGAGAGAGAGAGAGAGAGAGAGAGAGAGAGAGAGAGAGAGAGAGAGAGAGAGAGAGAGAGAGAGAGAGAGAGAGAGAGAGAGAGAGAGAGAGAGAGAGAGAGAGAGAGAGAGAGAGAGAGAGAGAGAGAGAGAGAGAGAGAGAGAGAGAGAGAGAGAGAGAGAGAGAGAGAGAGAGAGAGAGAGAGAGAGAGAGAGAGAGAGAGAGAGAGAGAACACGTGAGCTGTGACGAGGAAACCTGCCGTAACCTTTGTCACAACAGCTGCCTTGGGGATACGCCAGTCTTCAAGTGTAGCACACGTAGCTACCAGACAAAGCAAACATCCCGGAACAGCTACGACTCCAAGCAAACATCCCGGACCCCGTCATCTACATCAGCGAGGAGACTGACACACCCCCACGCCACTACCGGACGATAGTGGGAGAGTCAGTGGGAGGGCTTGGAGAGAGAGAGCTAGTTTCACTAGTTGAAAAGCTCACTGAGGAAGCCTCTCAACAAAACTGTGTGATTAAGTCCTCCAGGACGACAGAGACTTGATCATACAGCACAGAGACGTGTTTGCTGCGGCTCTCAGAGTAGCAGACAGGCTGATAGCGTCAAACAGCGCCAGACGCAAGTAGCCACACGCTCAGGCAGTCAGCGCCCACGCAGAGTCAATTGACGAACACTGGGAGGTGGTTTGTCAGGACTCTGAGAGGTGGAGGACGTGGTGGAGCTCGGATAAACCGCAACAGATCCGGTACGCAGCTGTTTTCTCACTTCCACCTTCCCTTCGCCTGCCCGGGAAACAACGACCGCTCCGCCTACCTCCACTGCTTCCACCGCCACACAGAGCGACTGTGACACCTCCCCAGCGTCCACTGTCACCCTTCTGCCACACAGAGTGACTGCTCGGTACTCACTACCACGTCTACCGCCACACAGAGCAGCAGGGACTCTTCCTCCATAAACACAGCGAACGGAGTAGATCGCGGTGCCTCTGTTCGCCCACGAACCTCTCCTCAGACCACTTCAGGAGATTGGAGAAAAAAGAAATCTAAGAGGGAAGTGCAGCAGGACGCGAGGAGGGTGTCCAGCGAAGGACTGAGGACTCACCAGGCCACCAAGCAGACACAAAAGCGAGCCAAGGCAAAAGTGTGTGAGTACTGCTCACGGAAAGGACACACTTCTGCTACTTGCCACGCCAGAACTGACGATTTACGTCAGGAGCGTCTCCTACAGCGGCTCCTTACGGTGGAAAGACACACAGCCACACCCTTCCCACCTGCAGCGCCTCAGCCCGCCCACCACCTCACTTCATTTCAGTCCTTACCACAACCTCGCCCACTCCTTCCTCAGCCTGGTATCTGGAATCAGAGCCAGGGGCGGCAGTGGACCACCTCTTCACCAGTACCAGCAGTCGGCCGCGGACCCTAACCACCACCTCGGACTAGCAGGCCTCGCTCACTACCATCCCTCACCATGGTACAGCCAGCTTGCCCCGCCGCCAACTAAAGGTCGTCTCTAGCAACGTCCGTGGTCTCCGGACTAACCTTGCAGACTTATACCACAACTGTGTGCAACGACACAATGCAGACGTTGTTGTGGTGACAGAGACATGGCTGAACAGTGAGGTGGAGCCCACGTATGGCAGGATGCAGGGCTTCACCCACTGGGTGAGGAGGGACCGACAGGAGCGAACAGGAGGTGGAGTGGCTGTCTGCTTCAAGGAAGGAATGCAGGCCCAGCTACTCGACATAGACACGCCTCCAATGATGGAGATGATGTACTTCCGAGTAACGCTGGCAGACCGCTCAGCCCTCCTGCTGTGTGCCCTGTATCGCCCCCGCGACAAGGGCCTGACTCACTCTGTACCTGACTGAGACTTTAGACAACCTGATGATGGCACACAGCTGCAGCCACGTGCTGATTGTGGGGGATCTCAATCACCACCTGGAAAGAGACGCCTACGAGAATCTCCTGAGGTGCAGGGTCTGACAGATCATGTCACCTTCCCCACACATGAACGAGGAGGGACATTAGACCCTGTCATCTCAGACTACCAGGAGGACAAGCTTCAGTGTCATCAGCTGGGGCTCGTGGGCAGCTCTGATCATCACGCTGTACTGACACAGCTGGAAGTGGGCGTGGCTCAGGACGAGGCCACCACCCGCACCATCTGGCTGTGGAACAAAGCAGACTGGGCTTCCCTGCGCCGCGACCTGACCCACACCCCATGGGCCACTCTGCTACAGGGAGGAGCAGAGAGTGAAGCACTTGCACTCACCTCTCACCTTCTCGCCCTCCAGAGACGCCACGTCCCACACAGGGAATACACCACCAGACCGACGGATCAGCCATGGTTTGGCTACCGTTGCCGTGTTGCTGCTGAGGCAAAGTATGCTGCCTGGCTCCGCTACAAGAGGAACCCGACTCGGCGCAACAAGGACCTGCACAGGGCTGCATGCAGGAGGATGGTGGTAACCAGCAAGTGGGCCTTAAAAAAGTGGGAGGAAAGCCTGCGCCGGAAACTGTGTGGCACTGGCGTAGGAAACAAAACTTGGTGGTCCCTTGTTAAGGACAAACAGGAACTGGCCACCAAGAATCCATCCCTCCCTCAGCAAGCAGGACGGTACTGTCGCCACCAGCAGTAAGGAGAGGGCACAGTTGCTGGCTTCCTTGTTTGCTGGAAAATGAAGGTGGGGAATCCACAGCAGCCACCGCCTCAGCTGGTCCAGCAATGTGAGAAGACTGTCACCATGGTGGAGGTGACGCATCAGCAGGTGAAGCGATTATTGCGGGGCTGGACACACAGAAAGCCACCGGCCCTGATGACATCAGCCCGCACCTGCTGAAGCGATGCTCCCAGGAACTGGCTGCCCTCTCACCCAAGTTCACAACTTGTGTACGGGAAAACGTCTGGCCTTCAGTGTGGAAGGAGGCTCGAGTAGTTCCTGCACACAAAAAGCTCCAGGACGGACCCAAAAACTACAGACCCATATCCCTGTTGTCAGTGGTGGGTAAAGTGTTTGAGAGGGTCGTGGCAGAGGTGGTGTGTAGCCATCTCAAGGACAATGCCCTCCTCTCAGACCAACAGTTTGGGTTCAGACCTGGAAGGTCAACCTCCGACCTAATGATGCTTCTCACCAGGCATTGGCAGGACGCCCTCGACGACGGCAAGGACACTATAGTGGTTGCTTTGGACATAGCAGGAGCTTTTGATAAAGTATGGCACAACGGATTACTAGAAAAGCTTCGTGCTAAAGGCATCCAGGGTGGCTTGCTACGACTCTGGGAAATTACCTGCAGGACAGAAGCCTCAAGGTGGTTGTCAACGGGCAAACATCTGAGTCCCTGCCTGTGGAGGCATCAGTGCCACAGGGTTCAATTCTTGGCCCACTCCTGTGGAATATCTACGTGGATGATCTTCTCCAGCTACTGCCAGGAGTCATGGCCTATGCTGATGACTGCACCCTCTCCTATACCTATCCACGCCAGGACAGTGGGCGGGCTGCTGAGGCCATCAATCAGCAGCTACGAGTGATAAAGGAGTGGGGTGCTCGCTGGCAAGTGACATTCGCGCCGGAGAAGACACAGGCAATGGTTGTCTCGGTCCCCAGCCGCCATGGCAGCAATGGCAGGAAAGTTGTCTTTGGCGCTGCTGCTCCCACCCAAGATGACGTCAAGATACTTGGAGTGGAGGTGGATCGAGGGCTGAGGTTTGACAGGCATGTCAAACCATTGCCAAGAAAGCCTCTCACAGGATCTCCGCTCTCAGAAGGATCGCCAGTTTCCTCGACAGGAAGGGGAGACTGCTGCTGTACAAGGCACAGGTGCGGCCCCACCTTGAATACGCAGCTCTCCTGGATGTCCTGTGCCGCCACACACAGAAGGAGACTGGACAGCATCCAACGCCGCGCCATACGGCTAGTAGATGCTGCACTACCACCTCACCCAGAGCCTGAGCGTCCCCTTGATTCACTGGAACACCGCAGAGACGTGGCGGCGATCGTAGTGTTCCATAAGGCACAGGTGCAAAGAGTGCCACATCTGGCAGGGCTGCGTCATCCTCTGAGAGTCACCGCACGGAGCACGAGAACGGTGCTCAATGGTGGTGACGCCGTAGAGGTGCCGCGATCCCACGGGTGTCAGCATCAACGCACCTTCGCAGGACGCGTCTCCAGGATGTGGAACTTGTTCACGGCCGCGGTGCCTCACGTCCAGGAGATGAACACACACAGTGTCAAACTGATGGCACATAAGTGGAGACAGACACTGCCAACTCCTCTGACACTCTTTGTGACGTGACACTCAGTGTAGTGCAGTGCGTGAATAGTGCTAGTGAAGTGAAACGAATAGTGCTCCATTTACATGCTGACCATCTTGTATATTATCTATTTTTAAGTCTTGTAAATATTGTAGAGAAATAGATTGTAGTACCCTTAGAATAGGTAGCACACGACAGTGCGCCTTTGGGTACATGTTCTTTGTATAAAGTTTTGTTTAAATAAAAAAAAAAAAAAGAGAGAGAGAGAGAGAGAGAGAGAGAGAGAGAGAGAGAGAGAGAGAGAGAGAGAGAGAGAGAGAGAGAGAGAGAGAGAGAGAGAGAGAGAGAGAGAGAGAGAGAGAGAGAGAGAGAGAGAGAGAGAGAGAGAGAGAGAGAGAGAGAGAGAGAGAGAGAGAGAGAGAGAGAGAGAGAGAGAGAGAGAGAGAGAGAGAGAGAGAGAGAGAGAGAGAGAGAGAGAGAGAGAGAGAGAGAGAGAGAGAGAGAGAGAGAGAGAGAGAGAGAGAGAGAGAGAGAGAGAGAGAGAGAGAGAGAGAGAGAGAGAGAGAGAGAGAGAGAGAGAGAGAGAGAGAGAGAGAGAGAGAGAGAGAGAGAGAGAGAGAGAGAGAGAGAGAGAGAGAGAGAGAGAGAGAGAGAGAGAGAGAGAGAGAGAGAGAGAGAGAGAGAGAGAGAGAGAGAGAGAGAGAGAGAGAGAGAGAGAGAGAGAGAGAGAGAGAGAGAGAGAGAGAGAGAGAGAGAGAGAGAGAGAGAGAGAGAGAGAGAGAGAGAGAGAGAGAGAGAGAGAGAGAGAGAGAGAGAGAGAGAGAGAGAGAGAGAGAGAGAGAGAGAGAGAGAGAGAGAGAGAGAGAGAGAGAGAGAGAGAGAGAGAGAGAGAGAGAGAGAGAGAGAGAGAGAGAGAGAGAGAGAGAGAGAGAGAGAGAGAGAGAGAGAGAGAGAGAGAGAGAGAGAGAGAGAGAGAGAGAGAGAGAGAGAGAGAGAGAGAGAGAGAGAGAGAGAGAGAGAGAGAGAGAGAGAGAGAGAGAGAGAGAGAGAGAGAGAGAGAGAGAGAGAGAGAGAGAGAGAGAGAGAGAGAGAGAGAGAGAGAGACTCACTACCAGAGAGACAGAGAGAGCAGAGAGAGAGCGAACGGAGAGAGCGGTGCCTCTGAGAGAACCTCTCCTCAGACCACTTCAGGAGATTGGAGAAAAAGAAATCTAAGAGGGAAGTGCAGAGGACGCGAGGAGGGTGTCCAGCGAAGGACTGAGGACTCACCAGGCCACCAAGAGACACAAAAGCGAGCCAAGGCAAAAGTGTGTGAGTACTGCTCACGGAAAGGACACACTTCTGCTACTTGCCACGCCAGAACTGACGATTTACGTCAGGAGCGTCTCCTACAGCGGCTTACGGTGGAAAGACACACAGCCACACCCTTCCCACCTGCAGCGCCTCAGCCCGCCCACCCCTCACTTCATTTCAGTCCTTGCCACAACCTCGCCCACTCCTTCCTCAGCCTGGTATCTGGAATCAGAACCAGGGGCGGCAGTGGACCACCTCTTCACCAGTACCAGCAGTCGGCCGCGGACCCTAACCACCACCTCGGACTAGCAGGCCTCGCTCACTACCATCCTCACCATGGTACAGCCAGCTTGCCCCGCCGCCAACTAAAGGTCGTCTCTAGCAACGTCCGTGGTCTCCGGACTAACCTTGCAGACTTATACCACAACTGTGTGCAACGACACAATGCAGACGTTGTTGTGGTGACAGAGACATGGCTGAACAGTGAGGTGGAGCCCACGTATGGCAGGATGCAGGGCTTCACCCACTGGGTGAGGAGGGACCGACAGGAGCGAACAGGAGGTGGAGTGGCTGTCTGCTTCAAGGAAGGAATGCAGGCCCAGCTACTGACATAGACACGCCTCCAATGATGGAGATGATGTACTTCCGAGTAATGCTGGCAGACCGCTCAGCCCTCCTGCTGTGTGCCCTGTATCGCCCCCGCGACAAGGGCCTGACTCACTCTGTACCTGACTGAGACCTTAGACAACCTGATGATGGCACACAGCTGCAGCCACGTGCTGATTGTGGGGGATCTCAATCACCACCTGGAAAGAGACGCCTACGAGAATCTCCTGAGGTGCAGGGTCTGACAGATCATGTCACCTTCCCCACACATGAACGAGGAGGGACATTAGACCCTGTCATCTCAGACTACCAGGAAGACAAGCTTCAGTGTCATCAGCTGGGGCTCGTGGGCAGCTCTGACCATCACGCTGTACTGACACAGCTGGAAGTGGGCGTGGCTCAGGACGAGGCCACCACCCGCACCATCTGGCTGTGGAACAAAGCAGACTGGGCTTCCTGCGCCGCGACCTGACCCACACCCCATGGGCCACTCTGCTACAGGGAGGAGCAGAGAGTGAAGCACTTGCACTCACCTCTCACCTTCTCGCCCTCCAGAGACGCCACGTCCCACACAGGGAATACACCACCAGATCGACGGATCAGCCATGGTTTGGCTACCGTTGCCGTGTTGCTGCCGAGGCAAAGTATGCTGCCTGGCTCCGCTACAAGAGGAACCCGACTCGGCGCAACAAGGACCTGCACAGGGCTGCATGCAGGAGGATGGTGGTAACCAGCAAGTGGGCCTTAAAAAAGTGGGAGGAAAGCCTGCGCCGGAAACTGTGTGGCACTGGCGTAGGAAACAAAACTTGGTGGTCTCTTGTTAAGGACAAACAAGGAACTGGCCACCAAGAATCCATCCCTCCCTCAGCAAGCAGGACGGTACTGTCGCCACCAGCAGTAAGGAGAGGGCACAGTTGCTGGCTTCCTTGTTTGCTGGAAAATGAAGGTCGGGAATCCACAGCAGCCACCGCCTCAGCTGGTCCAGCAATGTGAGAAGACTGTCACCATGGTGGAGGTGACGCATCAGCAGGTGAAGCGATTATTGCGGGGCTGGACACACAGAAAGCCACCGGCCCTGATGACATCAGCCCGCACCTGCTGAAGCGATGCTCCCAGGAACTGGCTGCCCTCTCACCCAAGTTCACAACTTGTGTACGGGAAAACGTCTGGCCTTCAGTGTGGAAGGAGGCTCGAGTAGTTCCTGCACACAAAAAGCTCCAGGACGGACCCAAAAAACTACAGACCCATATCCCTGTTGTCAGTGGTGGGTAAAGTGTTTGAGAGGGTCGTGGCAGAGGTGGTGTGTAGCCATCTCAAGGACAATGCCCTCCTCTCAGACCAACAGTTTGGGTTCAGACCTGGAAGGTCAACCTCCGACCTAATGATGCTTCTCACCAGGCATTGGCAGGACGCCCTCGACGACGGCAAGGACACTATAGTGGTTGCTTTGGACATAGCAGGAGCTTTTGATAAAGTATGGCACAACGGATTACTAGAAAAGCTTCGTGCTAAAGGCATCCAGGGTGGCTTGCTACGACTCTTGGGAAATTACCTGCAGGACAGAAGCCTCAAGGTGGTTGTCAACGGGCAAACATCTGAGTCCCTGCCTGTGGAGGCATCAGTGCCACAGGGTTCAATTCTTGGCCCACTCCTGTGGAATATCTACGTGGATGATCTTCTCCAGCTACTGCCAGGAGTCATGGCCTATGCTGATGACTGCACCCTCTCCTATACCTATCCACGCCAGGACAGTGGGCGGGCTGCTGAGGCCATCAATCAGCAGCTACGAGTGATAAAGGAGTGGGGTGCTCGCTGGCAAGTGACATTCGCGCCGGAGAAGACACAAGCAATGGTTGTCTCGGTCCCCAGCCGCCATGGCAGCAATGGCAGGAAAGTTGTCTTTGGCGCTGCTGCTCCCCACCCAAGATGACGTCAAGATACTTGGAGTGGAGGTGGATCGAGGGCTGAGGTTTGACAGGCATGTCAAAACCATTGCCAAGAAAGCCTCTCACAGGATCTCCGCTCTCAGAAGGATCGCCAGTTTCCTCGACAGGAAGGGGAGACTGCTGCTGTACAAGGCACAGGTGCGGCCCCACCTTGAATACGCAGCTCTCCCTGGATGTCCTGTGCCGCCACACACAGAAGGAGACTGGACAGCATCCAACGCCGCGCCATACGGCTAGTAGATGCTGCACTACCACCTCACCCAGAGCCTGAGCGTCCCCTTGATTCACTGGAACACCGCAGAGACGTGGCGGCGATCGTAGTGTTCCATAAGGCACAGGTGCAAAGAGTGCCACATCTGGCAGGGCTGCGTCATCCTCTAAGAGTCACCGCACGGAGCACGAGAACGGTGCTCAATGGTGGTGACGCCGTAGAGGTGCCGCGATCCCACGGGTGTCAGCATCAACGCACCTTCGCAGGACGCGTCTCCAGGATGTGGAACTTGTTCACGGCCGCGGTGCCTCACGTCCAGGAGATGAACACACACAGTGTCAAACTGATGGCACATAAGTGGAGACAGACACTGCCAACTCCTCTGACACTCTTTGTGACGTGACACTCAGTGTAGTGCAGTGCGTGAATAGTGCTAGTGAAGTGAAACGAATAGTGCTCCATTTACATGCTGACCATCTTGTATATTATCTATTTTTAAGTCTTGTAAATATTGTAGAGAAATAGATTGTAGTACCCTTAGAATAGGTAGCACACGACAGTGCGCCTTTGGGTACATGTTCCTTTGTATTAAGTTTTGTTTAAATAAAAAAAAAAAAGAGAGAGAGAGAGAGAGAGAGAGAGAGAGAGAGAGAGAGAGAGAGAGAGAGAGAGAGAGAGAGAGAGAGAGAGAGAGAGAGAGAGAGAGAGAGAGAGGTGCGGTACTTTGCACCTGAGTTTTGTGGCACACCACCAGCGCTGCCACATCACGCCGGTGCTCCAACGACGTGACGGGGGTGTGTGGCGGCAGGTCGTCCTGGTGTGCGTCGTATCCCGCCAGACGTAGAGCTCGTCGCTGCACCTTGTCAAGTCTCTGCATGTGGGTGGCAGCACTTGACATCCACGACAGGCAGCCGTACTCCAGGCACGGACGTATCTGTGCCTTGTATAGCGTGATGATGCCGTGTGGTCAAGCGTTCCCGCCACCTCCGCAGGGCAGAGACTCTTAGAGACGCCTGTCGGGTGACTGCACCTACATGGCCGTCGAAGCGCACACGGTCCACCGTCACCCCTAAGACCTTGATGTGGTCCTGGAGAGACAGCCTTGCCTCCAGCACAGTTGCTCTGAGACCGCTCTGAGGCTCCTGGCGACCGCGAGATGACCATCGCCTGCGTCTTCTCAGGTGCAAAGGAGACTTGCCACGTTTCTCCCATTGCTCCACCAGCCGTAGCTGCTTGTTTAGCTGCCGGACAGCGCTCTGGCTATCAAGGCGGCAGTACCGGGAGAGGGTGCAGTCGTCCGCATATGCTTCCACTGTCGGTAGTTTTCAGCAGTCGTCGATATAGATGTTCCACAGGATTGGGCCCAGCACTGAACCCTGTGGAACGGAGGCTGAACTGGCGAGGGCTCTGACGATTTCATTGACGACCACATGAAGAGTCCTCCACGTAGGTAGTCGTCAAGCAGTAGCAGTAGGTCTCCTGGATACCCTTGGCACGGAGCTTTTCAAGAAGTCCGCGTGCCAGACCCTATCAAAGGCTCCAGCTATATCCAGGGCTACCACAAGCGTGTCCAGGCCCTCGTCCAGGGCGTTTTGCCAGTCTTTGGTGAGGAGCAGGAGTAGGTCGGAGGTGGACCGGCCTGGCCTGAAGCCAAACTGTCTCTCTGAGAGGAGATGGTTTTCACTCAGATGTTGACAGATGTCTCCAGCCACTATCCGCTCCAGCACCTTGCCCACCACAGAGAGCAGGGAGATCGGCCTGTAGTTGCTGGGTACAGACCGCGAGCTCTTCTTGTGGACCGGAACGACTCGTGCCTCTTTCACATTGAGGGCCATTTTTTTCCCTCAGGCAGGTCGTAAAGACGTTGGAGAGAGGACCTGACAGCTCCTTAGCACAGTTCTTAAGGAGGTGTGGGCTGACGTCGTCCGGGCCGGTGGCTTTACCCACTTCCACTGCTCTCAGGAGCCTCTCAACTTGTCCAGCTGTCACTGAGACCAGGGTGATGGTGCTTAGAGTCTCCAGTGGCAGGTGAGGCGCTTGTCTTCCCGGGTCTCCAACCCTCATCTTGTTGCTGAAGCTTGTAGCCAGGAGTGAGGCCTTGTCCCAGCTGCTTGTGGCAGTGGAACCGTCAGGCCTGAGGAGTGGAGGGATGGCGTCTTGGTGTTTAGCTCCTTGGCGCTCCTTGACTAAGCTCCACCAGGTCTTGCCTCCTACTCCTGGGCCACAAAGTTTCCGTTTTAGATCCTCTCTCTCTCTCTCTCTCTCTCTCTCTCTCTCTCTCTCTCTCTCTCTCTCTCTGTCTCTCTCTCTCTCATCCTTATAAAGGCCAAATCTGTGTTGATGTTGCTGTTTGAATTGTCTCCATCTCCTCCTCTTCCTTCTCCTACTCCTCCTTCTCCTGGCTAGCAATACACCCTAAAGCAGTGAGCAAAAAAGACAACGAACACAAATATTATACTATGAATAGGAGTTTAAGCACACAAAGCAAACATGGTTATTTTCATCACGTGGGAAGGATTCAGCTCGCTTCCCTGCTTTGCTGGAACAGAGTGAAGCATTGCCAGTGTGCAGGGCTGGCAGGGGAGACGAGGTGCGAAAGGGAGGACTTTAAAATGCCTTAATAATATATCAAACTGTCTTAAAATGCCCTAAAAAACGTGCCAAACTGTCTTTTAATACCCTAAATTTATGCCAAACTGTCTTAAAAATGCCCTAAAAGAATAAAATGAGTAAGAAAAAACAGATATAAAAATGGATGATGATATGACAAGCATTGAATCCCGCGCCAACTACTGGAAAATTGAAGAAAATACAAGAAAAGATGTAAAAAATGGAGAGAAACACAAAATAAAATAAGAAAAGAATGTGGTGAATGCATTCCACATCCTTGAGGTCCGGGCACTGTATGTTCGTTGGTGCTGCCGTGTGTTGGAGAAGGGCACCTCCACAGTCTGCTCACTGGTGGCAGCAGCTCGCGTGGGCCTCTGGGCAGCGCGTGGTGGAAGTCCCAGGCGTCAGGTGCGGTACTCTGCACCTGAGTTTTGTGGCACACCACCACGCTGCCACACACGCCGGTGCTCCAACGACGTGACGGGGGTGTGTGGCGGCAGGTCGTCCTGGTGTGCGTCGTATCCCGCCAGACGTAGAGCTCGTCGCTGCACCTTGTCAAGTCTCTGCATGTGGGTGGCAGCACTTGACATCCACGACAGGCAGCCGTACTCCAGGCACGGACGTATCTGTGCCTTGTATAGCGTGATGATGCCGTGTGGGTCAAGCGTTCCCGCCACCCTCCGCAGGGCAGAGACTCTTAGAGACGCCTGTCGGTGACTGCACCTACATGGCCGTCGAAGCGCAGGCAGCGGTCCACCGTCACCCCTAAGACCTTGATGTGGTCCTGGAGACAGAGCCTTGCCTCCAAAGCACGGTTGCTCTGAGACCGCTCTGGAGGCTCCTGGCGACCGCGAGATGACCATCGCCTGCGTCTTCTCAGGTGCAAAGGAGACTTGCCACGTTTCTCCCCATTGCTCCACCAGCCGTAGCTGCTTGTTTAGCTGCCGGACAGCGCTCTGGCTATCAAGGCGGCAGTAGGACCGGGAGAGGGTGCAGTCGTCCGCATATGCTTCCACTGTCGGTAGTTTTCGGAGCAGGTCGTCGATATAGATGTTCCACAGGATTGGGCCCAGCACTGAACCCTGTGGAACGGAGGCTTGAACTGGCGAGGCTCTGACGATTTCCCATTGACGACCACATGAAGAGTCCTCCCGTAGGTAGTCGTCAAGCAGTAGCAGTAGGTCTCCTGGATACCCTTGGCACGGAGCTTTTCAAGAAGTCCCGCGTGCCAGACCCTATCAAAGGCTCCAGCTATATCCAGGGCTACCACAAGCGTGTCCAGGCCCTCGTCCAGGGCGTTTTGCCAGTCTTTGGTGAGGAGCAGGAGTAGGTCGGAGGTGGACCGGCCTGGCCTGAAGCCAAACTGTCTCTCTGAGAGGAGATGGTTTTCACTCAGATGTTGACAGATGTCTCCAGCCACTATCCGCTCCAGCACCTTGCCCACCACAGAGAGCAGGGAGATCGGCCTGTAGTTGCTGGGTACAGACCGCGAGCTCTTCTTGTGGACCGGAACGACTGTGCCTCTTTCCACATTGAGGGCCATTTTTTTCCCTCAGGCAGGTCGTAAAGACGTTGGAGAGAGGACCTGACAGCTCCTCAGGCCTCACAGTTCTTTCTCTCTCTCTCTCTCTCTCTCTCTCTCTCTCTCTCTCTCTCTCTCTCTCTCTCTCTCTCTCGTAAACATCCTTATAAAGGCCAAATTTGTGTTGATGTTGCTGTTTGAATTGTCTCCATCTCCTCCTCTTCCTTCTCCTCCTCCTCCTTCTCCTGGCTAGCAATACACCCTAAAGCAGTGAGCAAAAAAGACAACGAACACAAATATTATACTATGAATAGGAGTTTAAGCACACAAAGCAAACATGGTTATTTTCATCACGTGGGAAGGATTCAGCTCGCTTCCTTGCTTTGCTGGAACAGAGTGAAGCATTGCCAGTGTGCAGGGCTGGCAGGGGAGACGGGGTGCGAAAGGGAGGACTTTAAAATGCCTTAATAATATATCAAACTGTCTTAAAATGCCCTAAAAAACGTGCCAAACTGTCTTTTAATACCCTAAATTTATGCCAAACTGTCTTAAAATGCCCTAAAAGAATAAAATGAGTAAGAAAAAACAGATATAAAAATGGATGATGATATGACAAGCATTGAATCCCGCGCCAACTACTGGAAAATTGAAGAAAATACAAGAAATGATGTAAAAATGGAGAGAAACACAAAATAAAATAAGAAAAGAATAAAACAATAAAACAATAACTAAAAAACGGACATAAAAATGGAGCAGGTATAAAAGGCATTCAATACTCCCACAAAAAAAATATTAATGATAAATTAGGAAAGAATAAGAAAAATAAAAGTGATAAGAAAAAGACATCAAAGAAGATTATATAAAAAAAACATTAATTCCCGCGCTACACACACACACACACACACACACACACACACACACACACACACACACACACACACACACACACACACGTGTAGTGTAGTTGTTAGCAGGTTCGACTCACAATCGAGAGGGCCGGGTTCGAGTCCCGGGAAGCGGCAAGGCAGATGGGCAAGCCTCTTAATGTGTGGGGTGTGTTCACCTAGCAGTAAATAGGTAAGGGATGTAACTTGAGGGGTTGTGGCTTCGCTTTCCCGGTGTGTGGAGTGTGTGAGGTGGTCTCAGTCCTACCCGAAGATCGGTCTATGAGCTCTGAGCTCGCTCTGTAATGGGGAAGACTGGCTGGGTGACCAGCAGGCGACCGATGTGAATTATACACACACACACACACACACACACACACACACACACACACACACACACACGGCCCGGTAGCTCAGTGGTTAGAGCGCTGGCTTCACAAGCCAGATGACCGGGGTTCAATTCCCCGGCCAGGTGGAGGTATTTGGGTGTGTCTCCTTTCACGTGTAGCCCCTGTTCACTTAGCAGTGAGTAGGTACGGGATGTAAATCGAGGAGTTGTGACCTTGTTTTCCCGGTGTGTGGTGTGTGCCTGGTCTCAGGCCTATCCGAAGATCGGAAACAATGAGCTCTGAGCTCGTTCCGTAGGGTAACGTCTGGCTGTCTCGTCAGAGACTGCAGCAGATCAAACAGTGAATTACACACGTAGTGTAGCGGTTAGCACACTTGGCTTATAAATGAGAAGGCGCGGGTACGAGCTCCGGGCGCAGCGGAGCAAATGGGCGAGCCTCTTAATGTGTAGCCTCTGTTCACCTAGTAGCAAGTATAGGTACGGGATGTAACTCGAGGGATTATGGCCTTACTTCCCGGTGTGCGGAGTGTGGTGTGGTCTCAGAGCTTATAGACCAAAGATCGGTCTATAGGTTCTGAGCTCTTTCCGTAATAGGGAAGGCTAGGTGACCACCAGGCGACCGTAAATATATACAATGAGTGCACACACACACACACACACACACCTTGGCGCAATGGTTAGCTTGGTCAATTCTCAATCAGGTGGTCCCGTGCTCGTGAAAATAACAGTAGAATGTAACAAAAGATGCAACACAGGCCCGGTCAGTACACCTCCCCAGCCACTGACACCCATCAGTGACTGTGGTGTGAGTGACTCTCGTCAGTGACCTCTCAGGGAGTCAGTGACATTGAATCTCATCCCAGTGAATGGGGCCCACCATCCCCGTCAGTGAACTCGATCTTTTTCCTCTGCGGCTGTTGGTGGGGTAGCCTTGTACTGGTCCTTCCTGTTCCTCCTCCTCTGCTTCTCCTGCTTGTGGTGGTGGGGGTTGTCTTTTGCTGATGCTTCTTCTTCTTCTTCTGTAGCTGGCGAAGGCACCTCTCCCCTAGGCCGCTCCTCGCCACTGTGTGCTCTTTGGGCACACATTTTTTTTTTCTATTTTGAGTTCTGAATGGGGTTCGAACCCTTGCTTACCTCACGCCAGAGAGAGAGAGAGAGAGAGAGAGAGAGAGAGAGAGAGAGAGAGAGAGAGAGAGAGAGAGAGAGAGAGAGAGAGAGAGAGAGAGATTAATCATCGGTCCTTCTACTGGTAACTGCAAAAATTCCTAACAACAATAATGAAACAAAATAGCACAAAAGCAACACGTACAGGAGAGAAAAGTGGTCAAAACAATTCACGTAGACATTATTAATATATTTCGTCTTATCATCCCTCCCTATCCAACCTATCAATCCACTAAGAGAGACACAGATTCCCTTCCACAACAAACAATAAGGAAACCAAGCAACTCAATGGCAACACAGTACATAAACACAACAATCTCTTCTCTTTTCCTTTAATGCTATTAGAATTATACATATGAATTATAAAATCATATGTAAAGTTAAAAAAAAAAACATCGAACAATTTCATAAATAAAATTCCCTGCGCCGCTAATGGGTGAAAGCTTAACAGCTCTTCCAAAACTCTTCAAGTTACCTACAGGAGCTCTAGGCTTGGACCAAAAGAAATGCACTAAAGGAGTAAGACAGGGTGAAAATCTTTTCCCACTCTTGTTTGCTCTACATGTGAATGATATTGAAGATTCTTCAATTGATAGGAAGCAGGTGGCCGGAGGAGGCAGTAGACACCTACCAACACGATAATTTAGACTCAGCTGGGCCTTATAGCACTAATATGTTCTAGATCACTTCTGACGTGAATGAGTTCAGGGGGTGTTCTGAACCTACTATTAAAGCTAGTTTTGATCTCGCTCATCGTATACCTTTGCATCTCACAACTGAAGGGGGCAGTCACAGCTTCCCTCTCACTCTCTCCTCTTCGTTACAAAACTACATGCATTCATTACACACTTCTTTCACTAAAAAAAAAAAAAAAAAATTGTGACTCCTAATCCAGCCTCGTAGTCCCCTTCTGGGGAGAGGAACAGAAATGTCCCCAGGTCGGACTTTTTTTTTTTTGTGGCCTATAGCGCCTGTAGGCACACTTAAAGAGTATATCTGGGAAACGCTGTTCAGCTTCTGCCAGTTAGTGGCGTAGGCAATTTTAATCATAGTGGAACCCATATTAGGACCCATCTCACCTTCTCTAACTTTTTCTTCTTTAACTACTGCAACATCTGCTATTTTAGATCTAATTTTTTATATGTAGAACACCACCTCTCCTCTACTAAACCTCATTTTCTTCGCACCGAAACACAGCTATCTGAGGCTTCTGACAGTAGCCTATTCTGTGTTTCTTCCTACTTTCTCTGTCCTCATTTTCGTTCCAAAGCTGGATGTTGCGTCTTTGTGCGCAACGCCCTTAAATCTTCCAAGTTTTCCACCATCTAGTTGCTGTTCAATAGTCACTCTCTAGCTAAATCTATATGTGCTGTCTATCTCTCCCCTAACTCCTTTGACAAGAGTAAATTCTTTGACTATTTAACTTCCGAAGTGGAGCATATTCTATCCTTCTACCCTTTCGTGGAGATCTCCATCCTTGGAGATTTAAATCTTCACCAGCTTTGATTGTCTCTCTCAATGACCTTGGCTTCCACCACCTCTTCACTCTCGTCACTATCCTCATCCAAACCATAACTACACAAGTTATCCTTACGTTGGTATTATTCCAACTCATCTGTCTCATATACGAGTATGTTTAGCAAAGCGTGGTTTTGCGAGATAGCTTATTTTTTTGTTAATTCAGTGGTAGCTTCCTTGAAAGCATTCGTCACGGCCGCCGAAGCGGACCCTGCGGTGAATTTGGCGAGCTCTGGTACAAGCACTGCTGCTATTTTTCTTGTCAATGTACTACTTGTTTCTCTAGTTTCCTTTCCTTTTACATCTATAGGTATGTCTTTGAACCCTTCTTCCACATTTTCCTTCACTCTTTCCTCGATATTCAAGGAGGAAAAGGATGCCATGGTGGTGCAGTACAACAATGTTAGTTATATGGCATGTCATTTTATGTTAAAAAAGAGATTATTCGAAGCAGCCTTGATGTCCACAATATTATACGGATGCGAATCGTGGATGAACGCAAATTTGAAACCGATTGTGAGGCTATACAACTGGGGTATAAAACAGCTTTTAGGTGTGCGCATATCTACATGCAACGAGGTATGTTATGTCGAACTGGGTATGCCCCCCTTGAGAGCACTCGTGACCCACAGGCAACGTAACTATTTTAGAAAAGCCTGGATGGAAAGAAGGGATATGGTAGACGACCCTTGGGTATACACGGTGAAGCTTGTTTTGGCAACAAATACACCCACTAGTCGGTTTGTAAACGATCTCATTTTTAATGTTAAAAAATGATCTCAGTGCGGGAATGGAAGAAGTGAAGCAATCTATATTAGAATCCACCACCTCACGTAGGATAATATATGTCTCTGAACCCAAGCCTAGAGATCCATGATGTATACCGTGTTAGATGTGTCAATGTAATACATAGAGTCTTATTCACCAAACTTCGTGTATGTGGGCACAGTCTGGCAACAGAGACGGGAAGGTGGAACAGGAGAGGTAGAGGTCGCATCCCTGTAGAAGAGAGAGTATGCACGTGCGGTGCTGTACAAACGGAGCTGCACGTGGTAGAATCATGTCCTCATACCCAACCAATACGTGACTTGTATCGCTTTGACTCGTGGCAACAACTGATGCTAATGAATGTTAACGAAGTGCCAAAGATTTCTTATGAAATCCTGTTAACATATTCTTAGTCAATTAACAGTATACCAAATAATTGGGTATATAATCATAAAGTTTTATAGATTAATAAGAACGGTGCTACCTTTTATACAATTACAATAGTTGATTTTATGTGCCTACTTGGGAGTAACAGACTTTGTATTACTTCTAAGGAGTGACGGAAGAGGTAAATATATATTTTATTTGTAAATAAATAAATCCAATGGTAAAGGTTTAACTACACACCATAAGGTTTTAAACTGATTTTAAGTGTTATGGACAGCAAATTATATTTTTATGTTTCAAGGTATATTGTTTGTTATATGTGCATTTGTGGTCAATAAATATCCATCTATCTATCTATCTATCTGTGTGTGTGTGTGTGTGTGTGTGTGTGTGTGTGTGTGTGTGTGTGTGTGTGTGTGTGTGTGTGTGTGTGTGTGTGTGTGTGTGTGTGTGTGTGTGTGTGTGTGTGTGTATTTGTGTGTGTGTGTGTGAGACAGCCAGTGTGTGTGTGTGTGTGTGTTGTGTGTGTGTGTGTGTGTGTGTGTGTGTGTGTGTGTGTGTGTGTGTGTGTGTGTGTGTGTGTGTGTGTGTGTGTGTGTGTGTGTGTGTGTGTGTGTGTGTGTGTGTGTGTGTGTGTGTGTGTGTGTGTGTGTGTGTGTGTGTGTGTGTGTGTGTGTGTGTGTGTGTGTGTGTGTGTGTGTGTGTGTGTGTGTGTGTGTGTGTGTGTGTGTGTGTGTGTGTGTGTGTGTGTGTGTGTGTGTGTGTGTGTGTGTGTGTGTGTGTGTGTGTGTGTGTGTGTGTGTGTGTGTGTGTGTGTGTGTGTGTGTGTGTGTGTGTGTGTGTGTGTGTGTGTGTGTGTGTGTGTGTGTGTGTGTGTGTGTGTGTGTGTGTGTGTGTGTGTGTGTGTGTGTGTGTGTGTGTGTGTGTGTGTGTGTGTGTGTGTGTGTGTGTGTGTGTGTGTGTGTGTGTGTGTGTGTGTGTGTGTGTGTGTGTGTGTGTGTGTGTGTGTGTGTGTGTGTGTGTGTGTGTGTGTGTGTGTGTGTGTGTGTGTGTGTGTGTGTGTGTGTGTGTGTGTGTGTGTGTGTGTGTGTGTGTGTGTGTGTGTGTGTGTGTGTGTGTGTGTGTGTGTGTGTGTGTGTGTGTGTGTGTGTGTGTGTGTGTGTGTGTGTGTGTGTGTGTGTGTGTGTGTGTGTGTGTGTGTGTGTGTGTGTGTGTGTGTGTGTGTGTGTGTGTGTGTGTGTGTGTGCTTGCGTGTTGTCGCGCATTCATGTGTTCGTGGTTAGTGTGTGGAAGGAAACGAGAGTGTGTTTGGAAGTGTTCTGGGACATGAGATATTCCTCAGTGTTAGTGTGCTTCCAGATTTCGCATTGAATGTGATATAAGACAAAAAAGGAAAAAAACATACTGGCAATCTGAATTGCCTTGAAGAAGCAGGGCAGTAAGGAGGTCGGTGTTTGGTTTATCTTTTTCCTCTCCTTCGTCCATCCCTTCCTCACATCCCACCTTTCCACCCACCCATCGCTGGAGACACAGTTGATGATCAATGGTAATATTTGATTAGCAAATATTGTTTACTATTTATCGCATCTTGGCAAGTATAATTTCCAACATCTTAAATTCACATTTCAGGCCACATGGTCAAAACACAAACAAACTCACAAATAAATAAAGATTAAGAAGCAAAGTGAAAATGAACGTGTTCTTTTGTACATGATGATCATGATGGTGGTTGCCTCCGCTGCCGGGGCCAAGCTCCCCGGCAGGAGACAACATGGAGGCGCTGGTACTCCAGGTAAAGAGTGGCCAGCGCCTCTGGGAAGACCTGCAGGAGGAGCGCCTGTTGTCTGCACGGCAGTGGGCGCTGCTGGAGGACGAGAGGGAAAAAAAAGATGCTGAGTTCACGCCGCTGCACCAGCAGGTGCAGCGGCTGCAAAAAGATCTCGTCCTCCAGCAGCAAGAAGCCAGCGCCGTGCAGCAACAGGCTGACTCTCTCCTGCAGGGTCTTCGCCTTGAAAGGCAGGAGGCGGCGGACCTCCTGCATCAGCAGGCCACAGCCGCTGATCAGGGGTTCCGCCGTCTCTGCTATTCATTGATGCGGGGCAACGGGGACATGTCCAACCTTTGCCGTGAGGCAAAGTTGGATGTGTCCCCTGAGCTGGCCGAGTTGCTGCGCCAGCAGGCGCACCAGCTCGGCCAGCCTAAGCCCCGCAGAGAGAGGTGGACGCGAACCAAGGTGGCGATGGTGGTGATTGGCTTGGTGGTGACGGTCAAGATTGTCTGGCGCCTTGGTGAGCCAGAGGGCGCACCTCCTGGCTCTCCTAGGTGCCAAGACAACGTGATCACCGCCACCACCACCACCCACCAACACTCGCCACCTCAAATTGCAGCACCAACCGTCCACCTCATAGTACCTGCCACTTCCACATTCCACCTTCCGCCACCTGAACAACATACCCCAGCATACAATATCCGCCGACACAAAACATAGCCATCCATCCGCCGCCACCAAACAAATCCGTCCATCCGCCACCAAACAAATCCGTCCATCCGCCGCCACCAAACAAATCCGTCCATCCGCCACCCGCCGCCAACAAATCCGTCCATCCGCCACCAAACAAATCCGTCCATCCGCCGCCACCAAACAAATCCGTCCATCCGCCGCCACCAAACAAATCCGTCCATCCGCCACCAAACAAATCCGTCCATCCGCCGCCACCAAACAAATCCGTCCATCCGCCAAAACAAATCCGTCCATCCGCCACCAAACAAATCCGTCCATCCGCCACCAAACAAATCCGTCCATCCGCCACCAAACAAATCCGCCACCAAACAAATCCGTCCATCCGCCACCAAACAAATCCGTCCATCCGCCACCAAACAAATCCGTCCATCCGCCACCAAACAAATCCGTCCATCCGCCCACCAAACAAATCCGTCCATCCGCCACCAAACAAATCCGTCCATCCGCCGCCACCAAACAAATCCGTCCATCCGCCGCCACCAAACAAATCCGTCCATCCGCCGCCACCAAACAAATCCGTCCATCCGCCGCCACCAAACAAATCCGTCCATCCGCCACCAAACAAATCCGTCCATCCGCCACCAAACAAATCCGTCCATCCGCCACCAAACAAATCCGCCGCCACCAAACAAATCCGTCCATCCGCCGCCACCAAACAAATCCGTCCATCCGCCACCAAACAAATCCGTCCAAAACAAATCCGTCCATCCGCCACCAAACAAATCCGTCCATCCGCCACCAAACAAATCCGTCCATCCGCCACCAAACAAATCCGTCCATCCTCCGCTATCAAACAAATCCGATCCGTCCGCCACCAAACATCCCAATCCGCCATCCACCAACCCTCACTCCATCCTCTTTTCCTCTTGTTTCTTTTTTTTCTCTCTCTTTTCTGCGTCCATTCATTGTAGTGTGTTGTATTCATGTCTTCACTTTATTTTTCTTTCAATTGTATTTCTTGTCTTATAATTGGAAATATTATAAAGCTTTTTCATTTGTTTTACTCTGTGGTGGCGTAGGTGACTAAAGAATTGTCCCAGATACCAGTAAAGGAAAGCCCTACTGACACTTCAGGCATTAGCCACATTCAGAGCTACAGAGTTGACTTAATTCCTCAAGACCGCGATATATTTTCCTTTTAATACTGACCAAGGTTAAGGAAACTCGTTAAACCTCTACACTGCCACCTGTTTATTGCATTAAGAACTTTTCATCATGTAAAGATTTTGGATAAAGGAAGAAAATTTGTGTTCTTACATGTTAAAACATTTTTCATATAGATTCAGGATAAACGTTCCCAGAAAAATATGTGTGGTTGTCATTGTGCGTGTGTGTGTGTTTCACTGTTTTATCTACTGTAGTCTCTTACGAGACAGCCAGACGTTATCCTACGGAACGAGCTCAGAGCTCATTATTTCCGATCTTCGGATAGGCCTGAGACCAGGCATACACCACACACCGGGACAACAAGGTCACAACTCCTCGATTTACATCCCGTACCTACTCACTGCTAGGTGAACAGGGGCCACACGTGAAAGGAGACACACCCAAACATCTCTACCCGGCCGGGGAATCGAATCCCGGTCATCTGGCTTGTGAAGCCAGCGCTCTAACCACTAAGCTACCGGGCGTGTGTGTCTGTGTGTGTGTGTGTTTGTTTTGTTAGGATTTTAATTAAGTAAGATCAATCTGTTGAAATGCTGATGTCAATATAGGTGTCTGTGGTGGAAGTTAATAAGAGTGAATAAGAGTGATAGTTTTGAATGAATGACAGGTGCGAATGCATGACCAGGTAATTTAATAAGAGTGCTTGGGAAGATTCCTTTTCTTGTATCACCTTCAGTTTAATTCCTTTTCTCGTGGATTTTATGAAGAAAGTTGATTTTCCTTGTCTCTATTTTTCTGTCTTGAACTAAATTCCTTATAATAATTAGTGTCACTTTTGCTTCTCAGGTTAGCCCGCTATCTTGAATTCCTGCATTGTTTTCTTTTATTACCTTTGTTATTGTACACACACACACACACACACACACACACACACACACACACACGAAAGAAGGAAGAAGGAAGAAGGAAGAAGGAAGAAGGAAGAAGGAAGAAGAAGAAGAAAGAAGAAGGAAGAAGGAAGAAGGAAGAAGAAGAAGAAGAAGGAAGAAGAAAGAAGAAAGAAGAAAGAAGAAAGAAGAAAAGAAGAAGAAGAAGAAGAAGAAGAAGAAAGAAGAAAGAAGAAAGAAGAAGAAGAAAGAAGAAGAAGAAAGAAGAAAGAAGAAGAAGAGAAGAAAGAAGAAGAAGAAGAAAGAAGAAGAAGAAAGAAGAAGAAAGAAGAAAGAAGAAGAAAGAAGAGAAGAAAGAAGAAGAAGAAGAAAGAAGAAAGAAGAAAGAAGAAAGAAGAAAGAAGAAAGAAGAAAGAAGAAGAAGAAAGAAGGAAGAAGGAAGAAGGAAGAAGGAAGAAGAAGAAGAAGAAAAGAAGAAAGAAGCAAGAAGCAAGAAGCAAGAAGCAAGAAGCAAGAAGAAGAAGAAGAAGAAGAAGAAGAAAGAAGAAGGAAGAAAAGAAGAAAGAAGAAAGAAAAGAAAGAGAAAGAGAAGAGAGAGAGAGAGAGAGAGAGAGAGAGAGAGAGAGAGAGAGAGAGAGAGAGAGAGAGAGAGAGAGAGAGAGAGAAAACAGCCAAATACTGAAAACAATATATGGGCGAGTGAAATGCGTAGGATGAGGAGGAGGAGGAGGAGGAGGAGGAGGAGGAGGAGGAGGAGGAAGACTTGGCGCGCTCTCAGCGTTACTGAGCTCGTTCTATTCCCATTAATCTACACCTGCCGACGCGCACCTATATATGATGGGAGATTTTAATATAAACCTCCTAAATAAGAATAATCAGATGTATAACCTAATTGATATGTTTTATGCTTATCATTTCTTTCCTGTAATTACCAAGCCCACTAGAGTTACCAGAAATTCTGCTACTTTGATTGACCATATATGGACTAACAATCTGCACAACCATCTAGTTAGTGGCATTTTCCATAATTCCATTAGCGACCATTTTCCTGTATTTAGTATATTTAATGTTGATACTAAAATAAATTTCAGTAACTCTTCCAAAATCACCATATGTAAACGATCATTTCAGGACTCGTCCATTGATCTTTTCAAACAAGGCTTAGCTGCTTACAAATGGTTAGACATAATGACTTTTAATGATGTGAATGCAAGTTTTGCTAGTTATATGAAACATTTCAATAATCTTTATGATCAGCATTTTCCACTCAAACAGTACAATTGCCAAATAAAACATCTAGACAAGCCTTATATAACACAAGGCATAAAAAATTCTATTAAGCATCGAAACAAGCTACAAAACTCTATGCAAAATGGCCACTTACTTATGAAAAATCATTTAAGCAATATAGAAACATGCTCACCTCGCTAATAAGAACAGCCAAAGAAAACTATTATAAAAGTCGACTCGAAGATGACTCGGGTAATCCTAAAGGACATGGGAAACAATCAATCTCTTAATGGGAAGACACAAAGACAAGAAGTTACCAGATATAATGTCTTTCGATAATAAAACACTGCACACCCCCTCAGAAATAGCAACATCATTTAACGAATACTTTGGCAACATAGCAACTACTCTAGCTAATAAAGTACAGCAATCGACAGTCTCGTTTTCTTCATTTATTCCACGACCTGTTCAGTCTTCTTTCTTTTTATACCCTACAACACAACAAGAAATAAAAGATATTATAATAAGTTTAAAATCAACCGCTCCGGGTTTTGATGACATCAATATCAAGGTCATAAAAAAATGTTGCGACGAAATCTCCCCATTTTTAGAATACATAATTAATCGTTCGTTCGCTGAAGGGTGTTTTCCTAAACATTTACAAATAAATAGCCAGAGTTATACCAGTCCACAAAAAAGGTGAGAGAAACGTACACACTAACTACAGGCCAATATCAATTCTCCCTAGTATCAGTAAGATCTTTGAAAAAAATTGTATGTAACAGGTTGATGGACTACCTTAGTAAGTACTCAGTCCTATCTGAATCACAATTCGGATTTCGCCCTAATTCTTCTCCTGAACTTGCCCTACACAAACTTTGTCAAAATATTCACAATGCAATAGACAATAAATTACAGCAAATATCAGTTTTTTGTGACTTTTCAAAGGCCTTTGATACAATATCCCATGAAATCCTCTTACTAAAGTTAAAAACGTACGGCATTCGGGGGTTACCACATGCTTTGTTTCAAAGTTATCTATCTTCCAGAAAACAATACACAGTGTACAATAACGGCAAATCATCATATGTTCCCATTAGCTGTGGTGTTCCTCAAGGATCAATTTTAGGCCCAATTCTCTTTTTATTGTACGTAAATGACATAACACGGATCTCTGACAAACTTAATTTCATTCTTTTTGCCGACGACACCACTATTTACATTCAAGGGGAGAATTTAAACATCATCACCAATACTCTTAATGCTGAACTAGTGAAAGTTGCAAACTGGATTCACAGCAATAAACTTACCTTAAATATTTCTAAAACTCATTGCATGTTATCCTCCCCACTCATGACGAATACAGTCAATATTAATGTTTATATTAACAACAAGTTATTAAACCAAGTGTCAGAATGTAGATTTCTGGGCATAATGATAGATCAAAAGCTAAAATGGAGATCACAAATTAGTGAGCTTATTGTTAAAACTAATAAACTAACTGGAATTATATACAAGATAAGAAATAATCTTTCTCTTCATTGTTTAAGACAAATATATATATCATTAGCGTACACAAATTTTTTGTATTGTCGTGCCATTTGGGGAGCAGGCAGTACCATCATAGACAATATTTTTGTCGCACAAAAGAAGCTACTGCGAGTCATGTCATTTAGTCATCGTTCAGCCATACTGGCCCATTATTTAATGACCTTAGATTACTAAAACTAAGCGACATAATATCTCTCCAGACTAACATCTTTGTTCACAAGTCACTATATTCACGACAGTCAGACGACACATTCCACTTCATGTCTAACAACCCTAATACCCGCAGACCATATGATTTGAAGCTCCTGCTGTGTCGAACATCCCACGCACAGCAATACTCGTATGTCACAACCAGAGGTGTCAAAGAGTGGAACCAGCTACCAGAACAACTTAGAAATATCAAATCACCTCAAATTTTTAAGAACAAGATAAAACAATTCTTCCTTAGTAAATTTTAGGGACTTTTATTTATTGCTCTGTATTATTATTATTATCATAACAATTATCATTATTATTATAATTATTATTATTATCATTATCATTATAATTATTATTATTATTATTATCATCATTATTATAATTATTATTATTATCATTATTATTATTATTATTTTATTATTATTATAGTATTATTATCATAGTATTTATATTGTTATTATTATTATTGTAATATGTGATTGTTAATTTTGTATTATTTCTCATTATTATTAGTATTTTATTATTTATTACTGTATTATTTATTATTGTTTTATTGTAAATTGTTTTATTATTATAGTACATTTACTATTATCATTTATTATGTTATTATTATTATAATAATAATAATAATAATAATAATTATTATTATTATTATTTTTTTATTATTATTATTATAGTACTATTATCATTATAGTATTATATTTTTATTATTATTGTAATGTGATTGTTATTATTTGTATAATTTTCATTATTATTTTATTTATTAATGTATCATTATTAATAATGTTTTAATGTCAATTGTTTTATTATTGTACGTTTACTATTACTATTATAATTGTTATATTATTATATTATTATTATTTTAATATCATTGCTATGTTATTATATTTATTTTTCTTTACTATTATTTATCATTTATCATTATCTATTGTTTCTATTACTATTATTCTATTTGTCATTATCATCCACTACTGTATTTATTACTGCATTTATTACATATGTGTTATGTAGATGTATATTTGGTTGTAGAAGTGGAATTTAGTTAGGAAATCTTTAATTTACTTGTTTGTAAATATATGTATAGTAATTAGGCCTCTACAACTAACCGCGTCGGCCTAACATAAATTTCAAATAGGTCAAAGAGCTTATGCTCAACAGACCGAGGGAATTCTTCACATTCTGTATCATACTGATTTTAATGTACCCATAAAGGCCCAATAAATGTATCAGTATCAGTATCTCTCTCTCTCTCTCTCTCTCTCTCTCTCTCTCTCTCTCTCTCTCTCTCTCTCTCTTTCCCTTCCGTTCGTGTGTGTGTGTGTGTGTGTGTGTGTGTGTGTGTGTGTGTGTGTGTTACCTTCCTCTATATTACTATCTTTAAACTAAACATTTTTATTTCCCCCTTTCTCCCTTCCCCCCACTCTCTCTCTCTCTCTCTCTCTCTCTCTCTCTCTCTCTCTCTCTCTCTCTCTCTCTCGTGACACCCCCGCTTGGCACCTCTACCTTTACCTGCTTGGCCCTCTGTATGGGAAAGGAGGGGGGGGAAGGGAGGAGGAAGGAAGAGAGGTGTGGAGGGGGGAGTTGCCGTACCTGTGTGAAACTAATTGATATTCCCGGCAGGTGCGCGTCGGCAGGTGTAGATTAATGGGAATAGAACGAGCTCAGTAACGCTGAGAGCGTGCCAAGTCTTCCTCCTCCTCCTCCTCCTCCTCCTCCTCCTCCTCCTCCTCCTCCTCATCCTACGCATTTCACTCGCCCATATATTGTTTTCAGTATTTGGCTGTTTTCTCCTCTCTCTCTCTCTCTCTCTCTCTCTCTCTCTCTCTCTCTCTCTCTCTCTCTCTCTCTCTCTCTCTTCTCTCTCTCTTTCTCTTTCTCTTTCTCTTCTCTCTCTTTTTCTTCTTCTTCTTCTTCCTTCTTCCTTCTTCCTTCTTCCTTCTTCTTCTTCTTCTTCCTTCTTCTTCTTGCTTCTTACGTTACTTGTTACTATTTTCCTTAATTTCATATATTTATTTCTTCTTCCTCTCCTTTCTCGTATTCCTTCTTTCCTCCATTTTTCTTTCCTCTTCCTCTTTCTTCTTTCTCTTCCTCCTTTTATTTTCTTCTTTCTTCTTTCTTCTTTCTTCTTTCTTCTTTCTTCGGAACGAGCTCAGAGCTCATTATTTCCGATCTTCGGATAGGCCTGAGACCAGGCACACCACACACCGGGACAACAAGGTCATAACTCCTCGATTTACATCCCGTACCTACTCACTGCTAGGTGAACGGGCTACACGTGGAAGGAGACTCACCCAAATATCTCCACCCGGCCGGGGAATCGAAACCCGGTCCTCTGGCTTGTGAAGCCAGCGCTCTGTGTGTGTGTGTGTGTGTGTGTGTGTGTGTGTGTGTGTGTGTGTGTGTGTGTGTGTGTGTGTTTGTGTGTGTTTGTGTTTTCTTGTATATCTGCCTGGTATATTTCAGTGTAGAAGTGTTGTTTGTGTTTAGTTTGTATCATGTTGTATGTACTTTTGATTCTATTCTGGTTTACTCTCTCTCTCTCTCTCTCTCTCTCTCTCTCTCTCTCTCTCTCTCTCTCTCTCTCTCTCTCCAACACCCACACCTCTCACACGTCAATTTATTCATCAGTAGCTATTGTATCACGTATTCAGTAGTCTCCCGTCTCTCTCTCCCCAGCCGCCCCATAAATTACAAACCAGCGCTCAATAGAAAACGGGAGTCGTGGAAAATTATTAACCTTCCAAATGCCGCGCTTCACTTTTGGCGTTCGAACAGACGAGACGAGTCAGAAGCCGAAGCAGTGAAGCATTGACACTGGAAGGGAGGGATGGAGAGAGGAGGAAGGAGAGAGGAAGAGGAAGGAGGAAGGAGGAGGGAAGAAAGGAGAGGAGGAAATAAGTAGCAAGGGAGGGAGGGAGGGAAGGAGTGAGTGAAAGTGGAGAGAAATTGGGAGGGATAAAGGGAGGGAGGGGAAGGAAGGGAGAGAAGGAGGGAAATAGGTATGTAGGTATAGGAAGGAGGACGGGAGTGTGGAAAGGAGGGAGGGAAATTGGAGAGAAATAGGGAGGATTAGAGGAGGGAGAGATAGGGAGGGAGAGGAAAGAAGGGAGGGAGGGAGGGAAGAAGATAGGGAGGGAGGTAAAGAGGGATAATGGGAGGGAGGGAAGGAGTGAGCGACTGAGGGAGGGAGTGAGGGAGAGAAAGAGGAGGAGGAAGGAAGGAAGGAAGTAGAGAGAGGATAAGAGGGAAGGAGTGAGGGTGAGAGAGAAGTGAGTGATTGAGAAAGGGAGAGAGAAAGTAAGTAAAGCACTGAGTGAGTGAGAGAGTGAGTGAGTGAGTGAGTAAAGCATTGAGTGAGTTTTTTCAATGGTTTTCTTTTATATTTTATTTCATTTATCTATTTATTTATTTATTTATTTGTTTAATATGTGAGAGACGGCCAGCCAAGGGCAAAACAATATTAAAAACAGGCCCACTTATACTTATATCAATTCCACCTATGTAGAGTATTTATCAACTAACACATTTCCTAATTATATTTTTGTGTTATCGTTCAGCATTTTTCTGTTATAATTCTTATCGTGTACAGATATTCTTAACATTTTCAAGCGTTCTTTTTAGTTTCATCCCTTCAGTACCATGACGAGTTTCCATATTCACTCTGCTAACTATTTGGTGATTTTTATACCGCTTCAAATACTTATGTGGGGATTAAAACAATGAAGACTCTGGCCATTAATCTTCTGACCTCCATAGACCCTTCCTAATCTAAAGAAAATCGTCCAGTCATACCAAAAACTCCTGGTAAAAAAAATGCGTCCCAGCACTGAAGGTGTTAAACATTCATAACTTATTTTCTATACTTTTCAGGTGTGCTTGGAAGAGAGAGAGAGAGAGAGAGAGAGAGAGAGAGAGAGAGAGAGAGAGAGAGAGAGAGAGAGAGAGAGAGAGAGAGAGAGAAGAGAAAGAGAGAGAGAAGAGTAGAGAGAGAAAGAGAGCTGGAGAGTTTGTGAGAGGGAGATATGGAAGAGAGAAAGGGAGAGATGAAGAGTGAAGTGGGAGTTAGTGAGAGAGTAATGGAGTTAGGGAGAGAGTAGGGTTGCAGAGGGAAAGGAGTAAAGTCAGAAGAGGAAGAGGAGGAGGAGGAGGAAAGAAGTTATCTCTCACACAAGACATCTAAATCAGAAGTCAAGGGTTATTTGTCTCATTAACACCTCTTTAGCAAGTCTCCACACCCACACACACATCCACGTTCCCCACACCCTCACCCACACGCCCACGCAACTCAAGAGGGACGAGAACTTGCTGTTGCCCTGTACTCTTTGGTGTTTTGGGTGTTATTTGGTGTGTGTGTGTGTGTGTGTGTGTGTGTGTGTGTGTGTGTGTGTGTGTGTGTGTGTGTGTGTGTGTGTGTGTGTGTGTGTGTGTGTGTGTGTGTGTGTGTGTGTGAGTGTGTGTATTTTCTTGCTTCTTTGCTTTCTTAGTGATTGATTGACTGATTAATTGACAGAGTGACTGACTGATCGGCTGGTCAATTGACCTACTGACTCACTGAAAGACTCATTAACTAACAGACTGACTGACTTCTGCATTAACTACTTTATTTCTAATTTTACTGACATATTGTTTGCCTACTTACCAACACTTCTTGCACATTTACTGACTGACTGACTGACTGCTACTTACGTGCTCAATTACTTTATTTCATACTTAGTTGAGGGATGGAATATTACACTATCGTCAATATAAACTTGTCAGTAAACCCACAGATAGAGACTTGAAGTATTTATTCTGGATGTTTCGAAGGCCACTGCCTTCATCTTCAGCAGTACAAAGTAGAATGAAAAATACAAGCGAACTGAACCAAGAGAAGGGGGAGGGACAGAGGATGAGAGCAACGTGGCACAGTGTGATTGGCCAACCCCACCTGTGAGCTCCACCCTACTCAAACCCTATCAGGACCTGATCTGTCTTTACCACTAATCCCTAGATCTGGTAGGGATTTAGTCACCAGTGCTCTAGTTAATGGATCTAGCTTAAACATGCCTTAATTTAGATTATAATTCTTATGGTTCTGTATACAAACTGATTCTAAAATCTTACGTTTATTGATATGCAGGCAAAACACTATATTGGTTAAAAACGTCTTATTTATGTGTTTTTAAGGTGTTGTATGAAAAATAACTATCTTGAATGAAAATTTTGTATATTCACGTCATTTTACATTGTTGTGCTTCAAAATGATAAAATTGATGAAAACAAGCCAAAGTAAAAGTAAAAAAAGTGGTATTTTAGTATTTTCAGCTTTTTTTGCACCAAAACACAGAAATGCAGGCAAAAGGCATGATTACACACTATTTGTTTATGGAACTAAAATATGTCAAAAATGGGTTAATTTGGTGTTTTCCAGCATTTTGTGCACCCAAACTCAGAAATGCAGGCAAAACACTATATTTGTTCAAACGTCTTCTTTATGTGTTTCTATTCTAAGGTGTTTTATGAAAAAAAACACTATCTCGATTGAAAATTTTGTATATTCATGTCATTTTACATTGTTATGCTTCAAAACGATAAAATTTATGTAAACAAGCCAATATAGAGAAACCAAAGTAAAAATAACAAAAATGTGTTATTTTAGTAGTTTTCAGCTTTTTTTGCACCAAAACACAAAAATGCAGGCATTACGCATCATTACACACTATTTGTTTAACCCTTATACTGCCATGGCCGCCGGGGTGGCTTGTCTAGTAGGCTGCCATGCTGAGCCGCCCGGGCAGCTCTGGCATAACTTTTCCTCTTCGTACGCAGTCATTAAGTCTTATTAACAGTTATAGAAATAGTAGCAATAGCAAAAGTAGGAGTAAAGTAGTAGTAGTAGTAGTAGTAGTAGTAGTAGTAGTAGTAGTAGTAGTAGTAGTAGTAGTAGTAGTAGTAGTAGTAGTAGTAGTAGTAGTAGTAGTAGTAGTAGTAGTATATATATATATATATATATATATATATATATATATATATATATATATATATATATATATATATATATATATATATATATATATATATATATATATATATATATGTGTGATGAAAATATGACCTTTAAAAATCATATAACGAATGTAACTCTTAAACTTTCCTGACTTGTGTGTATGTTGCATCAAATTAGAGAATTAATGCCTACTGATGTTCTGAAAATGTTATATAATGCCCATGTCTTACCTCACCTACACTATTGTACACCGGTTTGGTGCAGTACTTATCCTACTCATTTACTACCTTTATTTAAATTGCAGAAAAAAATCATTAGAATCACAACTAAGAGTGACTACTTTGCCCACACACAACCCCTATTCAAAGAAACAAACTTGCTAAAACTTTTTGGTATAAATAAGTTACAAATTGGTACTTATATGTATAAAAAGTCAAAAATAGCTACATCAGTCATTTTAAATCCACAACACACCTATTTCACCAGTACTCATGAAGATTTACGTGTACCTGCACATAACCTAACAGTCTTTCAACATTCTCTTGCTTACCTCGCTCCTAAAATCTGAAACTCTATCCCTCTTAATTCAAAAATTATACCTTCACTACATTCCTTTAAGAAGCAACTTAAAAAGAAGATATAATTGCCAATTATTAATGTGTCCATGTTTCTAACACCATGATATGTCCTCATTCTCGCCCACTATTTTTCATAACTCATCATTATCTTCATCTTTTTATTTATTTATTCATTTATCTATTTATTATTATTATTATTATTATTATTATTATTATTATTATTATTATTATTATTATTATTATTATTATTATTATTATTATTATTATTATTATTATTATTATTATTATTATTATTATTATTATTATTATTATTATTATTATTATTATTATTATTATTATTATTATTATTATTATTATTATTATTATTATTATTATTATTATTATTATTATTATTATTATTATTATTATTATTATTATTATTATTATTATTATTATTATTATTATTATTATTATTATTATAATTATTATTATTATTATTATTATTATTATTATTATTATTATTATTATTATTATTATTATTATTATTATTATTATTATTATTATTATTATTATTATTATTATTATTATTTATTATTATTATTATTATTATTGTTGTGTGTGTGTGTGAGGTATGCCACAATCGAGTGGCGTGGGCTTTAACTGCCTTTGTGGCGGCCCACAAATTATTATTGTTATTATTATTATTATTGTTCCTATTATAACTATAAAGTTATTAACCTGATTGCCTTAATATTAGAAGAGCCATCTGAGTTAGTAAATATTAGTTATTTGCCACTGTATGCACATATAGCATATATTGTCTGCACTATAATTCCTTTACTGCCCAAAAAGCTTGTAGCTTCTAATAGGCTCCCTGTACTTATATATTCTCACTTATAAATGATTGTATTTATTCAAGGGATAATAAAATGTCTAAATGTTTAAATGTTTAAATGTATAATTTTCTCTTCTTCAATTCCTCTGTTTTGATTGTTACTCCCATTACTTCGACTTTGTCCTCTCCATATTGCACATCCTCCACACATACATTATCACGAACCATTGTCAGCACTCCTCCTCCCCTTTATCCTTCCTGTCTCTCCTCCAGGTATTATATCCCTCCTCTCTAAAGTTAACATGCATCTCTTCTCTTAGTTTTGTTTCAACGATGCACATTACATCCGGCTTTTCTCTTTCAAATAATCCCTAACCTCCAACATGCTTGATAACAACCCATCTATAAAAGTATAAGTCACTCTTAATTTCTTGCCTCCTCCACGACCTCCTCTTTCTTCTGTAGGTACCACTTCTTTAGTCTCATATCCAGAACCCTCCAGTAAAAAATGTTTCTTCTCTATCTCTGTCCTTTTCTCGTTTCTTTCCTTAGCTTCACTTCTTAGCACCTTCTCCTTTTCACTCTCCTCTAGGTTCATATCTTTTTTTATCCATATATCCTTGTGTTCAGTATCATCGGCCAGCTTCCCTTTCCTAGCTATAATTTCATCTACTGCCACTTGGGATCTCATTCTCACTTTCATTGGTCTCCTACCCCCTTCACTGTATCCTCCTAGCCTGATCACTTCCTCCATTTCCTGGTCTAGTTCCTGTGTGCTGTCTTGTACTTGTTTGATAACAGTTTTGCCCAATTCTCTCTCTTCACGTTTTCTCGTGAATTTATTTGGATTTTTCTTTTCCTTCATCCCAAAACTCACGAAGCTTTTTTTCTTGTCCACTGTATCCCGCACCAGGTCTTCTTTTTCTCTAATGACTTCAATTACAACGATTTTCGTGTTTTCCTATATTTTTTCTTTACAACCTCCGAAAATTTTACTTTTTTCTCTTCCTGTTCTTGCTTCCATTCATTTCGTAGTTCCTTCAGCTTGTTTTCACCCAATCCACCTTCTACCCTGTCCACAATTCCATCCTGCACTTTAACCTGTAAGTTCCTTAAGGAGTTTCCGTAGTCTTGACAGGCGGCCTTTAGTACGTCATTTTGTTTCTTTATTTCTTTCATCTCTTGTTTTAATCCCTGATTGATTGCACTGACCTTCTCACATTCTACCAATCTCAACTTCAGCTCTGTGTTTTCCGTTGTCAGTCGGTCCTGTTTGTCCATTAGACTCGGCATCACGTCCTTCATATACCTTAATTCCCTTTCCACGTTGATTGACCTTCTCATATTACCTCGTTCGTCCCTGAATCCAGAAAAATCCTTGTCCATAATATCATCTGTTAGTTTCCTTAGTGCAACAGGAGTTTCAATGTACTGTTGATTTTCACACGATGGCGTATGTTTTGACATCGTCATACGCCTGGCAGCACTACTCTGTTCCATCTCTCTCTCGTTCTTCTTTCCGTATATACGATCCAACAACGCTTATTTAATTTGGAGACAGTTTTTCCTTAATTTTTTCCCGGCGAGCTGTTTTGGGGTTTGTGTTTGTGTGTTTGGTTGTAAAGTGTGTGTGTGTTTGTATGTGTGTGTGTGTGTGTGTGTGTGTGTGTGTGTGTGTGTGTGTGTGTGTGTGTGTGTGTGTGTGTGTGTGTGTGTGTGGTGAACAGGGGCTATCCTCTCAACATTAAACACCGCATATAACTATACACACATTCCACACATTCCACATTTCAATGATCAATAAAAAAGAAAAATTCATCTATTTATATTCTCTTACAATATCAAAACAAAACAGATCTCTCTCTCTCTCTCTCTCTCTCTCTCTCTCTCTCTCTCTCTCTCTCTCTCTCTCTCTAATCTAACCCTCTCCACACACACAGGGGCTGCATGCAGTCCTGCAGTACTCAGTGAAAAGGACGAGGAGCAGGATAGAGATGAGTAGCCTTGGCCTGCACCACTTCTCCATCAGCGCCCTCTTCAAGCAGCCCAAGACTTACGCTAACATAGTCCGCAGGGTGAAGAGAGACAGGCTGAGGGAGGAGAGAGAGGGGAGAGGGGGAAGCAAAGGAGGGTGGGTGATTGGAGAGGAAGAGGGAAGGAAAGTGAAGGAAAGGAGAGAGATGGAGATAGGGTGAAGGAAAGGAGGTTAAGTGATTGGAGAGATGAAGGAGAAAGAGAGAGAGATTAAAGGATTAAAATTAATAATCCTCAAATTAAGTCATCACAAGGGAGCCCCTCCTCCAATGAAGTAATTCGTCCAACTGCCAGGCAACAAAGGCCATATAGCTGCTAGATGTCATTAGTGGGGTTCGAATCGATGCCCCGCAATCTACCACCATCGTGGCAGAATGCGACGCCTTAATCCACGTGACCACTAAGGACAAAGAAAGAGAGAGAGAGAGAGAGAGAGAGGAAGGAGAGGAAGGAGAGAAAGAGAGAAAGAGAGAGAAGAGAGGCTGGAGGAAAGAAGGAGGGGTGATTGGGAAAGGAAAGAGAGGAGAGAGAAGGTGAAGGAGAGAAAGAAGAAGAGAGGATGGAAGGAAAGGAGAAAGAGAGAGAGAGAGACGGTGAAGGAAAGGAGAAGAATGGGTGACTGGGAAAGGAAAGAGGAAGGAGAGGGTGGAGGAAAAGAGACAGAAGGAGAAAAGGGTGAAGGAAAGGAGGACAGTTTGTGATGGGAGAGGAGAGAAGAGAGAAGATGAAGGAGAGAAACAAGAACAGAGGATGGAAGGAAAACAGAAAGAGAGAAGAAAGAGAGGGTGTACGAAAAAGAAGAAAGGGTTACTGGGAAAGAAGAGGAAGAAGAGGAGAAAGGGTGAAGGAAAGGAGGAGGGTTTGTATTTTGGAAAGGAGAGGAAGGTAGGAAGGTAGGAAGGAAAAAAGGAAGGAATGTGTGTGACTGTGGGAGGAAAAAAGGAAGGAGAGAAGGTGGAGGTAAGGAAGGAGGAAGGTGGGTGACTGAAGAAGGAAAGAGAAAGGAGAGAGAAGAGAGAGGATGGAGGAAAGGAGAAGAAGAAAAGGTGAAGGAAAGAAGAAGGAGAGAGAGAGAGGAGGAAAGTGCCCTATGGCACTGCGCCCTAGTGCCACAGTGCAGCGACCTGGCCTGGCACACGGTATCTTTTTACGATTTTATTCTTTCCGGCAATATTCTTACATTATAGGGCAGTGTGTGTGTGTGTGTGTGTGTGTGTGTGTGTGTGTGTGTGTGTGTTGTGTTTAAGGTGGTTTGTGTTTAAGGTGGTTTCAGGTCTCTCTCTCTCTCTCTCTCTCTCTCTCTCTCTCTCTCTCTCTCTCTCTCTCTCTCTCTCTCTCTCTCTCTCTCTCTCTCTCTCTCTCTCTCACTTTCTTTTCGTGTGTGTTTGCATGTGTCTCTCTCTCTCTCTCTCTCTCTGTCCGCCGTGGTGGTTAGACGTATCGCTCTGCCGCTCCGCTGCTACAACCTTTTCCACTGCTTTTCTCATTATGGATGAGACACTTCTGAAATCAATCCTTGCTTCACAAGAACAAGGATTCCGCAGTGCACTAGAAATTTTTATCAAGCAAATGGACGACAAAATCAAGGCTCTTCATAGTGCAGTTGGTGATGCAACAAGGAGCCTAGAGTTCACCCAAAAAGAAGTGGACGACCTTAAACAAGAAATGCAGGTTAAAGAAATTCAAGACAAGACCAACAAGGAAACCATCAAAACCTACGCGATGAATTAGAAGCGAATGGAAAGCATATAAAAGAGCTTGAAGACAGATGCAATTACCAGGAGGACTACAACCGCAGAAACAATTTGCAAATCACCGGCATTGATGAACAACCTGGCGAAACCTGGGAACAAACTGCTATTCAAGTGACAAAGCTGCTCGAGACCAAGATGGAACTACCCAACATCGAATTGGAACGAGCGCATAGAGTGGGCCAGCCTAATGTCCATTGGAGCCGGCCAATTATCGCTCGTTTCATCAGGTTTCGAGACCGAGAAGCCGTGATGAGGAACGTCACCAAACTGCGTGGAACCAAAGTCTACATCAATGAAGATTTGTGTCCTGCTTCCCAAGCTATTAAGAAAGCACAAATGCCACATTTAAAACAAGCTAAAAGTGAAGGAAAAGTGGCTTATTTTAGGCACACAAAGCTCATCATTAAGGAAAGGTTAAGTGCGCCTGCGCATGGATTACCAGTGCAGGCAGCAAGCAGGAAGACGTGGTTCACCACCTCACACACCTAGCGTTAGGTAAATTATGCCGACAATATATGTAAATGGTTGTATAACTTTTATAAATAGTGTCTCAATGTGGGGTGTCTGCAGGGTAAAATCATGTAATTCTATTCCTGTAAAGTTATTGTAAAGATAAATTGCAACTCCTCCTCCTTGGGTATTTTTACAACTGTGATAAGCAGTGTACTTACTTATATTATATAGTGGGCTAACCGAATTTGTCAGACGTGTCTCACAGAGGCCGATAACATCAAAGTCAAATTCAAGTCGATCAATGAACTGGTTTAAAAAAGCATCTAAATGAGAGGGTATGCTACAGATGTTGTAAGACAGCAATTTCAAACAGTCACTGGATACTTCATATGGAAAAGTGTCATCACAAAAACAGTAATTACATTTAGGTACATTCAATACATGATCATTCAAAAGATTAGTATCAAAATTGAATTCATCAAACTGTAAGCTATTGATTACATTGAGTGGAAAGCTATGATATTCACTTTCAGTTAGTACATTCAGCAATTCATCATTACTCAAATTAGCAAAAGGAAAAAGTAATTGATCTATCATAATGGATTAG